>NC_042971.1:28077948-28377948 GCF_901001165.1 Salmo trutta
CCCCAGAGTTTTCCCCAGTTTGGTAATTGAAAAAGTGGGAAGAGAGTGTGTGCATGCACGTTTGTGCTTGCTGTATTCCTGTTTGCCTGTGCTGGAGAAAAATGAACGCAACTTGTTGGACTCGAGACTCAATTGAAGTCTTAAGCACATCTTCATACCTTCTTATGTGATTAGAAATGGTTTGCTTAAAAAGATTGTGAAAGCATATCCTCACAGTGTGTTCTATGAGGGCCATATTAAAGTGCACCAAGCATGAGAGACAGGGCCATTGCACATCCCATTGTGTTGACGGCGCCCAGTCTAACACAGTTCTTAGCCTGTTGTCACACTGCTCACCTTGGTTGTCATTGCTCTCATCTTGGTGCTGACCTCTTGTGGTAAGGGATCACAATTGCAATGTTCAAGCCTGCTGTGCTTTTCCCAGTGGTGTTTTACAATGACAGACACCTCCTTTGGTTTAGGATACGTCTTTCCTTAAAAAAAGACTGGATAGATCTCAAGAAATGTACAACATTGTACAATGAACAATAATGTTGAAAATCCATAGAATAAAGAGATGCCTTTTATTACTTTTGACTAGTTCCAGAAATGATGTATAACTTGTCTAGGTGACTGTCAACATGTGATATTCTGTCAGATTGTTCTCGAAAGTATCTCCTGCTCAAATAAATCTACAAACCAGACTAAATGACTAAAGGAACCTCACCCTCTCCTCCCTGTCCCTCAGGCTTGGACATGGCCATCTTCTGTCTGCTGTGCGGGAAGCGTTTCCAGACGCAGCCGGCGCTGCAGCAGCACATGGAGGTCCACGCCGGCGTGCGCAGCTACATCTGCAGCGAGTGCAACCGCACCTTCCCCAGCCACACCGCACTCAAACGCCACCTGCGCTCGCACACAGGTTAGTGGCAGTGGTGACGAATACCGTTTAGGAGCAGCCATGTCAAGTCCCCATCTACCCTAGAGCACTAAGACGCACACCTATAGGCCACTCACGTTCCCCTGCAATAAACAGTCAACTCCTTCTCTGACTACCCTACTAACACATGACGCCGTCACAACATTGCAGATCGATTGTGAGAAGGTTGGTCAAGACATAACCTTGTCCAATAATCATGTTTCCATCCAACCTTGTTATGCGAGTAAAGTCATGTCGTGTGAAAAGGTAAAAATCACGACAGCTGTTATGGAAACAGGAAGTGTCGATACAATTTCACAAATGTCAACAGACAATTTGTTTCGTTCAACATGGTGGGGAGCTTTTTGTGTCGAATTAATTCTGCAGCAATTGTGGCGGAAACGCTTTTATGCGAAAATATTGATCGAATAACCATGTTTAATTTTCAGTCACACGATGCTGTGGTCCTCCCACTGCGACTTGGAAAAGCATGCACACTTTATTAGGCTACAGATGAAATAAGTGATGAACTTCACAGGGTTGTGAAAGTGCACGGTGACGAGCTTAAAGCTACTTTCCAATAAATATCGTATGCTGGTGACATGATCAATGGTGCCTGGCTGCCAATTAACAAATAAAAATGCACTTATCCATAATCTCCTCATGTACCCTTCTGCACTGTATCTACCAGCTGTTTGCTAGAGCGCATGTGCCAAGACCAGAGTGGGCACGTTTGCAGTTTTCCGATACTTTTTTTTTGTGCCAAAACCGTTGATGGAGATAAAAATGCGATAGAACCATATTACTTTAGGTTTTTCTATTTGGACAATTAAAAGTTATACGACAAAGTGCTTTTGATGTGCATTACGTCATCATGCACTGCTTTTTGTCCGCAACAAGTCAGTTTGATGGAAATTGCATTTTTTTTAAAACAGATATTTTAATATTTGCATGAAAATCTGTCAAATTGGATGGAAACCTAGCTATTGTTGTGATGTTGGGAAAGGTCATAATTTAGACTTTAACGATGTGACAAGATAATTTGGCTATGTTGTGGCAACCAATTATGTCTAGTAGGGCACCATATATCCCAAACCAGGTGAGGTACAGGGAAAAGGTTGTCAATACAATCCCCTCAGGTCAACAGCTGTAAAGGGATCCATATTTCTTCTGAAGGTGTGCTGAGCTGTCCCGTTAACAGACATGGGTGACAGTATATTTGACAAGTGGCGATGGCTCAGTAGCCCAACAGAAAGAAGAACGCAATACAGTAGTATCAGTCTGGAGATGCAGACTGGCATTTATTGGGGTGACTCATGTACTGGAGGCAGCTCTGTAGGGTAGTCACTAGCTGGCACTGCCACAGTCATAAAATATGATTTTAAACCTAACCCTTACCTTAAACCTAACTTTAACCACACTGCTAACTTTATGCCTAACCTTACATTAAGAAAAAAACATCGAAATTTGGTTTCATGAATCTTTACGATATAGGCAATTTTGAGTTTGCTGTGGCCGATCTAGTGCAAATCGCTCAGGCCTGCCGCCAGGACAGGATTCATCCCAATAAACGTCAACCTTGGTTTAAACTGTGTAGAGCCTGCAGGGCAACAGCACGTGTCGCACGGCATCATGTTCATGGCTCTGGCTGCGGAACATTGTTTCCCATTAGGCCTATCTATCCCATGTCACGTTTTCTTCCTAGAAGGAATCATCAAAAAGACAGTGCTTCTGCTTCCTAGTAGGCTAGTATACTATTGGCATGGCTGAACAAACAGGGTGATCTGGTCATTTGCTGAATGAATACATGCCGTGATCAAACAGAGATGCTATTTACCTCAAGGCTGGTTTGTTGGTGAGGAAAGGCCATGTTAATACTATATGTTGTGATAGGACAAGGCTGGAGAGCGAAATAGCCTGATGGATGAGGTGATTCAGGGAGAAGCCCCTGTTACCCTGACAGAATATGAGAACATGGAAATGAATCCCATTTCGCTTGCAAAGGATGGACGCTCTCTCTCTCGCATCCCTTTTTTCCCCGTCTCCCTTTCCTCTACGGTCTCTGCGACCTTAAATAACAGTCTCACTGTCAGAGCTGATCTAGCTCACAGTCTCACGGATAAATAATTGAAATGAATGCGGCGAGATGAGCGCAGCCGGCCTATTTACAAGCCGAGGCGCAGCATTTTAGCGCGAGTGACAAGACGGGGCGGTCCTGTATACTGTACCCGTGCGTCTGCTACTCTGCTTTCACTGCAAACATCGAGGGAGGACACGCGGATGGTCCCCACGCACGACTTGCTGAAATGTCATCCCAATCCCCATCTCGGTAGCAGCAGCCAGACACGGGCAGTGAGGCAGCAGTGTCTCGCTGCTTTGAACCTGATCCTCCGTAGGCGTGTATTAAATGACAATGAGCCAGTCGCAAGCATCCGTTTAATATGATGTGGGGGCCTTTGTCAAGGGATTAAAAAGTCGGCAAGACGCGTAGTCATGGCGCCAAAAATAAATCCTAATTTCCAGAAAATGGAAATAACTGGCAATTCTTAAATATATCTGCCCTTTGATGATATAATAATCTCGTTCATGTTTCTGTGTGTACTACGCAGTAATAGGTTACTTGTTGGAAGAGCGCAATAGTCGAGCAGTCCATCTGTTGGCTGCCCTTTTCCAACAAGACCATCGTCCTCTCCCTCATGTCTTCTGCCTTCTACCTAACAGCTGCAAGCACAATAGCTCGAGCGAGTACAATATACACAGTATTAGCATGCTTGATACAGAGGTTGTTTCGGGGAAACGGATTGCTTTAGAAAGCAGCTTCGCTGATGTCACCTACTGTTTTGACATTGATTCAGTATTGAGGACAGAGAGAGGCAACCGATTTAATGACGCTTATTACAGTGAGTATATCAATCTCCCAATGATTTATTCCCTGGAGAAGGGTAGGCTAACCCCACAGTCTTTCTCTCTCCCTCCCTATTTCCCTCTCACATCTTCCTCTTTGTCTGTCTTCATCTGTCCCTCCCCATTTTCATTCTCTTTGATATGCAGTCTATCCCTCTCCCTCTTACTTCACCTCTCTCCCTCCATCTCACTGTCCCTCAAACGAGAGGCTGCACACACACACACACACACAGACACACTGGTGTACAATGGGGGCTCATAATGATGGCAGTCATGGCAGCCTCCTCTGTCCTTCCTCACTCCCGCCATCCTCCCGCCCCTCCGTGCTTGCAGACGCGTGCTGCGGCCCAGGCCCTCGTTAATATTCCGTTGTTGTGCAGCGGCCGCTTGTTTTTTAACTAGGGGCCCATTTGCAGCAGGGTGTTTTGTGTTTGCAGCTGTTTGATAGCGCCAGGCTAGAGAGGGAGAAGGAGAGAGAGAGATGGCCCTGGCAGTGACAGAGCCCCCTGATTTACAGCCGCTTATCGCATAATGAACCTGCCCTCGCCAGGGCCTGGGGAGAGGGGGGGCTAGGCAGCAGGTGTCGAGGCAGCAGGTACACTGTCCGCGCCAGCACCCCCAGGGGGCATGGAAACGCAGGTGGCAGTGCCCGGGGTACCCAAGGGTCCACTCCCATACCACGGTTCTGCCTCGGTGTGCTGGGTCCTCATCTGTGCCCCTCGCTGTCATTAGACCCCAGGCATTGTGTCTTAGATCCCAACAGGCATTGAAAGAGAGAGAGACTTCTGATTTACGATGCTGCATCTCCAGTGCCTGGGAGCTAATGGATTCCTGACAAAATTAAGTCCTGCCTGGCATTTGGATTGCACAACACAATGTGATTATGGCTTTTTTTTTCATGTCAAACATTGACTTTTTCGTAGAGAAGCAATGAAGTCCGCTCCCCTGCTAATAAGAATGACATTTTGAAGTGTTAGTTATATGTGTAGTGTATGACTTATAGCACGTTGCCTATGTGCATCTGAAGGTAAATAATCTTCCGTAGTCTGTGCACTGAGCATTAGCATGCTGTCCTCCGGATTGGTCTGGTTGGGGCTCAGCCTGCTTCTAATTAAAGGCAGGTGAATCTCAGCTCCATTATTATTCCTGTAGCGTCGCACGGGCCCCGCCGCGCTCTGTGATGGATTGTGATCTCTGCAGCTACTGAAACGCTAGAAAGAGCACAATGTCTTACAGCGGGAGCCACTGATAACTTCATGCAGACAAATAAAGACTGTCACTTTTATTGATTTTTACCCTCCCCCTTCTCTCTTCATCCCTCCACTCTTGATTCTCCCTCTATCTCTCAATCTTTCTCCCTCTTTCTCTCTCTATATTTCACTTTTTCGCTGTCTTTTTTTGTCCCTGCCCTCCCTTTCAAAATTATCCCCTCAACCCGAAAGCGTCAAACTCGCCGGGCGTCACATCCCCCCCCAAACAGCCGCCGCGTCCAAACGTGAATAGCATTTAAGGGTGCGTCTCCAATGAAAATACGTGCTGGGGGAAATTGACATTGTCTCTTAACGGGGGTGATGGGTGCCAGAGCATGACAGTACATAACGAGAAATGCAATTTATTCCTAGGCACGGTGCCGCTCGGACAGCCAGATAATGAAACGCGTAGGTCATTGGCGATGACTTAAACCTTCAGTGGCTGAGTGAAATGCATTAAATATCAAGAACATTACACGCCTGGCAGCGTGGCGCATCTGTAGTGGGGAGCGAATGATGTATGGGAGGCTGCTAGTCAGACACAGGAAAGCAATTAGTAGCCGGGCGCTGGAGAGGGCCCCCGCATATCATAATATCCCTGATTATTGACATCTGAATACCAATTACACGAGTGGCACCAGGGCGGCAAGGGTACAGTATTCTAATTTGACCTACAAAAAGAGAGAACTTGAGAGTGGACTGGAAAAAAGAGGGGCGCTATCTCGTTAGTGTTTATAAGAATGTTTGAGTTCTGCCGCTGATAGCTGTGTGATTGTGAAGCTATGCTAGCCTTTGTCACGTGATTCATCTTGGCATTGAATAGAAAACCACTTGTACTTATTTTATTTATGTATGGCCATTGACATATTTATTTATATCTATATCTATCAGTCTATTTTAATTTTTTTTAGCATTTACGTTTTTTGTCTATTTGCAGCCGTAACACAAAGATATGAGTGGACTCCAATTAGTTTTTTCCCCCCTTCCCTTGTCCCCGTGTTCAGCAGGTGACCATCCATATGAGTGCGAGTTCTGCGGGAGCTGCTTCCGTGATGAGAGCACTCTGAAGGGCCACAAGCGCATCCACACCGGGGAAAAGCCCTACGAATGTAACGGCTGTGGGAAGAAGTTCAGCCTCAAGCACCAGCTGGAGACCCACTACCGTGTGCACACAGGTACCGTATGCATTGTTAGGTTCACAACGGACAGGAAAATCCACTCCATTACACTGGAAATATGCCAATAGAATGTCAGCTTCGTAACAAGGATAAAAATGTCAGCTCTGTTACAGTGGGAAAATGTCAGCTATGATACACAGGAGAGCTTTCAAGGAATAGAGTTAGTGTACCATACTAATAGTTTCTACCAGCAGTTCCCACTGGACACTAAGTCAAGACACTAGAGATCCACCTCGGCTCCATAACGGATTGACTTCAGTGCTATAACACAGAAGGAGGGGAAGTGTATGTAAAACTGGCACTCTAATGTATGTGTTCAATGGTGTTATACTGGGTATTAAGAAGGGCTGGGGTCAGTGTGTGTAGTAGAATGCATACACTAGATTGCTGCTTTTACAAGGCATACTATAAGCAGACTGTTTTCTGAATGATTCCAAGGGCCAGTAAACAGAACGTTGGTGAGGAGCCTCCAAATTGACACCGGGCTTTTACAGCTCTATAAAGGTGTCAACCAGGTGTCAGTCAGTCTCAGGGACTTGTCACTCTTGTGTTGGCTGAATTTACATCCCCAAACATTAGGATTAGGGACATGTGCTGTTACTCTGGATTACTCTGGTTGCCACGATGGGGGCGGGGCGCGCACACACACACACACACACACACACACACACACCACCTAGCCTCCGAGGACTGCTGTTGAGCCAAGGCTTTACCGGCTCCAACCCCCCACCAAAACTCGCCCCCCGTCTTCCATTCAATAAGCCAGCTGTTAAGCCGCACTATCAAGGCAGCCTGTCAAATAATTGGCTTTTTCTCTCCCACCCCCCTTTCCCCTTTTGTGGGGGCCAGGGGCCTTCGTTTGCGGAGCGCACTGGAGATAACAAGAGCTAGTGACAAGCTCACAGTCAAAGGCCACCGCGCACAAAAGGGAGCCGCTTGATGAATCATCGACATTGGCAACCTCCCACCCTCCTTCCCCCTTCCCGAGTCCCACCTGTCAATTGCAAATCAATACCAAGCCTCATTTGCAATTCATTATTGCCCGGTTATCTGAGGCGACCCTGTTTACAGTGTGGTTATTGTCGACACTGCTGACGTGTGAGGCCTCTGCAGGCAGCACGCCCCGTAATGACAGTCTTCTTGCCGTGGCTATTTGCATAGGCGGGTAAACACAACCTTGACCCCCTTCCCACAGGGGTCAGGTCCAATGCGTCGAAAAAAGAAAACTAAGAGTAGATGCAGCGACACAGAGAGATATCCATCGGCAGCCAGCGACAAGAAGCCTCTCTCTGTAACGTGGCACGTGCGTTGGCATCGTTCACGGCCCCGATCACATGCGACACCTCATTTCAAATGCCATTGGTAAAGGTCGGCATTTACATGTCTAATTTGCGCCTGTCGGATTGAGCGCTGGGGATTATTCCTCGCCATCACTCTAGTCATTTGCACGTTTAGGAGTTCTGGTCCTGAATATCACATGCACAGGAATGTAGCGGCTTTGGAACCGCCGAGAATCAAATGTGATCAAATTGAAGTTGTGATTTGGTGTTTCAAAAAGGCATAGGTCCTTTTGTAATTGAAGTGTTAGCCATTTAGATGTGACAAAATGTACATCCGTATAATTGAATGCAGGGGTTTGGTTTGTAAAGCACATTATAGGGGCAGTTGAGAGATTGATTCTAAAGCCTTTTGTGCACAGCATCACTATATGAAATACCATTATCCACGATGACATACACCTTTCAATTTGGTCGTGGGGTTTTTATAGACATGATAGTCATTGCTAATTGAGACCACTAGATATTTTTATCTTCCTGCTAGAAAAAGTGTAGGAAGCTCTAAAAGAAAGTTGAACTTCAAGTCTGCGTTGTAAATGTATACTAAACAGTATACCCCCCCCCCCCTTTGCCCTCAGAACAGCCTCAATTCGTCGGCGCATGGTCTCGACAAGGTGTTGAAAGCATTCCACAGGGATGCTGGCCCATGTTGACTCCAATGCTTCCCACAGTTGTGTCAAGTTGGCTGGATGTCCTTTGGGTGATGGACCATTCTTAATACCCACCGGAAACTGTTGTGCGTGAAAAACCCAGCAGCGTTACAGTTCTTGGCACACTCAAACCGGTGCGCCTGGCACCTACAGTACTACCATACCCTTTTAAAAGGGCAAACATTTTTTTGTCTTGCCCATTCACCCTCTGAATTGCACACATACACAATCCATGTCTTAAAAATCCTATTTTAATCTGTCCTCCCCTTCATCTACACTGATTTAACAAGTGACATCAATAAGGGATCATAGCTTTCACCTGGATTCACCTGGTCAGTCTGTCATGGAAAAAGCAGGTGTTCTTAATGTTTTGTACACTCAGTGTACAACGTCATATAGAGTTCCCTTCCTCAGCCTGACGTTGTTCTTGTTGACGTTGTTGTCGTTACCCTCCCCAGGTGAGAAGCCGTTTGAGTGCAAGCTGTGCCACCAGCGATCCAGGGACTACTCGGCCATGATCAAACACCTGCGCACCCACAACGGTGCCTCGCCCTACCAATGCACCATCTGCCTGGAGTACTGCCCCAGCCTCTCGGCCATGCAGAAGCACATGAAGGGCCACAAGCCCGAAGACGTCCCCCCAGACTGGAGAATAGAGAAGACCTACCTGTACCTCTGCTACGTCTGAGGCCTCCAGACGACAGCCCGGGGGAAGGAAGACGGGCAGAGGAGGAGGATGGGGCTGAGGAAGGAAGGGAAGGATGGAGGATGAGGAGAAGTAGGAGGAGGAGGAGGACGAGACCTGTGGCGAAGAAGTCAAGCGAGAAGATCCATGAGATGGAAGCACAGGCGATTTTTGAATGCGAAGAGAGCGAATGAGCAGAGGGTAAAGGTGGACACAGTGAGGAAAAGGGCTGGGCTAGGCGGAGGAAAACTGAGGTTCTGACCGAGAGGACATTTCCCCTTAAAATTCATATGTCGTTCAGTACATCTATGTATGTTTTGTTTCGAGTTGTCAAATTGCCTAACACAGAACCCGTCGGTGCGTCGATGGAGTTGTCCTTAAGTCTACCCACAGACTTGAGAGATGTCGCCCAAGCCACACCTGGAACTGAACTGATTCTCAAAGGCTATCTGAACCCACACCTCCCCATCATTTTAACCACTGGCTATCCCTAAATGTAGTTTTGACACCCTCACCTTTTCTGGAATGGAATTGTATCCTACTGTAACTTAGGTGGGTCAATGCTCTCGTTCCATGACACAGTACTACAGATCCCCTCCTGATTTGATTGGATTAGATTGGACACCAAGTCATGTTCTGCTTGAGGAACATGTCGCAGTTTGCTCCTACCCATCCCATTGTTTACCAGAGTGCTCGAAAATGGAGTCATCAGACCTGGTGGCACAGAGCACTTAGACCCCTATAGTGGCGTAACGCCATTCAGATAGCCCCCGAGAATCAGAGCCTAAGGGCCAGACCATGTGGCACATTTCAGCCAGCCCTATGGAAAAATAGCACCATTTATTGTACTACATCAGCAGAAGCGAAGTTGAATTTGATTGGGGCACAACACCTTCGTACCCACGCAGAGGGTTGTCTTTTGTACAGCAAGGGAGATGAGCAGAGGATGATGTTCCCATATTGGTCAGGTTTCACCGGAGCCTCTCGAGAGTCGAACCATGACTGTCACTTTTTTTCATCTCGGTATCTTTGGCTCCGCATCATAGTTTCTCATAGCTTCATTGCACAGGTAAAGACACATTACGACGACAGTCTCTGTTTGATGTTTATATCAGATATATTTTTGAGGGGTTTGCTCGCTGCGAAGCCGCTGCTCTTTTATCTCTTGAACCATAAATCTCTATACAGCATTAACTGGAGATGTTACATTTCCCCCGCTATAGATACTGGACTGATATTAATATACGTTTAACCAGATTATCATCAATTACACTAAGATTTAGTACATGGACTGACTCATAACGTTTAACTATTTTCTCACATTAATAATCTCATAATCTCTATATGCCGTTGTGATGGAGACCAAAATGACAAAGGCTGCTGTGGATTGCGCCAAGGGGTGGTCGTAATGCCTTCATAATGCAATTATAAGGAGATATGGCACCTGTTATTACAGGACATATATACTGTTATGTTGCGTGAAACCATACATGTGATGCCAGGTGGAAAATTGTGTTTCATGCGTAATTGTAACAGTGCTATATCAGTTGTCATAAGTGTAAAATATGTTGTCATAAGTTGTCATAACCTGTTACGACAAGCATTATATCTGTTCATATGGCAGCATAATGAAGACATTATGAGCACCACTGTCAGTTAGTTCAGTGTTACCATGGTAATCACATATCTGAATGATTAGCGGGAGAGGGGGGTGGGGGGCTTCACTGATTGGACGAGACATGGCCTGCCCAGCCCAGGGGGCGACCAGTAAGAAGACAGAATAAATCAACTCTTTATATATGGTTTTGTTCCTTCGCTTTGTCTCTGTTTCCTATTATGTCTTGATTTAGCTCAGCACATTGTACTTGAATTACCTCGTTTTTTGTGACCTCATGTGCTTGTGTTTTTATTTCTTGTATAGTTTTTTGTTTTTGTGTGTGTGTGTGTGTGTGTGTGTGTGTGTGTGTGTCCGAAAGCTGCGTTGTTGCGCGAGGGAGATGTGACAAAGCAATGTGTACGCGAAAATTAAGTGCCACGGTGAAAAGAGATTTTTATTGTTGTGTATTTTTGTGCATTATTGTTACCAAACTTGGTATTTTTTATGAACCTTGCTTGTTGAAAAGCTAGTGGGGTCGGTCATTGTTTAAAAGCTACCTCTAAGTTGTTTTGTTTTCATTTTTGCAAAAGCACATTTATTTTCTGTGTGTTTTGCATTATTGCATCATTGCAACTTCATCTCATGCTTTCAAGTGTTGATTTATTGTCCTTTCACATCTGTAAGTGACATTTATATAAAGGGTAAGAGATGGTAGATATTGTTAGAAAAAAATGAAAATTAAACAAGTGTTTATTCTTCTCTTACAGTCTGTGTCCGTCCGTCCCCCTTACAGTAACCTTAAGAGCAGAGAAGAGATTTTAAGGCCTTAAGTATGGGGTAAGAGGGATGAACGCAGTAGAAGAAGAAATAGTACTTATCAGAGAGTTTAAAAAAAGCATTAAACTTGAAAATATGTGAATAGAATTGTAGTTTTGTAATGTGAAAAAAAGAAGGTTCACCAATGCTGAACCGCCAAGAACAGGTCATGTACACAGCGATGTAGTGTGCCCTGGACAATTGGGACTGCAAGTGGTAATCAAAGAAGAAAGGAAGGCTAGAAAAAAAGAGATCCTCTTGGTCGACAATTTCGCTCAAAGGAGTGTATTCCTGAACAAGAGCCAACAGAGGCAGTTTGATATATAAAAATTGTGATATTTTTGTATTCGGTGTCAGTCCCTTTCCATTTGTCGAGAGTTTCAGCAGGGCAAATATTTGTATTTCTTTTTTTTTTTAACTAGTTTTTTTCCTCTGGTTTTGAATCTTTTGCCTTGCTCCTCTTTGGTAATGTTGGACGTGTGTGTGTGTGTGTGTGTGTGTGTGTGTGTGTGTGTGTATGTGTGAACATGTTGTAGTAAGTGTTGCTTTCTGGATGTCAATGCATTGTAGGTGAAGGACTAAATCTGCCAAAAAAAAATAAAAGAGATCATTCAAAATGGATGGCTGGGATGCTGCCGTCGATCAATTAGTACACGTCATTCACAATTTTATTGCCAACATTTAGTTTTTGTACTTGAAGTGACAAAAAAAAGCATGACATGGTCATAGTGGCCCAAGGTTGTCTTGCCACTGATTCTCCAACACTGTGAGCTGAGGGGTTTCCCTCGTCCCATTTTCATCCACTATAATAATAACTTCAGTCACCAATTCAGAGTGGCAGGCCAGAGAGCCTGAAACGATCACATCACACTTCAATGACTAGAGGTATTCAATCACATGCTCTTATTGTTGTTTGAATGTTTTATACTTGTTTTGTGTGTGTGTGTGTGTGTGTGTGTGTGTGTGCGCATTAAAGAAAGTGTGTATCCGCGTGCGTGTGCGTGTATTAATGAAAAATGCACTAATCAGATCAGATACAAAATAAAAACAATGCTCTATGCTACTTTTCTCTCGACATGTTGAAAGAAAATACATTGGCATTGATATAGTTCTTCCCTCAATGTTACTCTGATGTTTCTGTAATATCTTTGTGCCTAAAATGGAAATTGTTCAACAAAAATACCCATCTATATCTGCTTAGTTTCTGTACTTTCAGAAGATAATAAATGGTGTCTCCAGCACTCTAGGGATGTCATGACGATTTGAGATGACCTGATTTTCTGATTTAGAATCAAAAAGGAACTGTCATCTAGGACTGCTTTAGCCTAAAATTGGTAGTGGGCAAACCACCTTTTTGATGTTTTAGTTTTTTGTTCTTCGTCTGTAATTGACACCCAAAAGCAATGTTACTCGTTTACGCACAAAAAGCAAGGAAGAAAAATGTCCATAAAATACAGACAATGAAGCATATTAGTATAAGATTTAAAAATGATAGAACAGTCCCGGGCCATGGAAATAGTATGCATTTTTTTCGTTTTCAATCTGTTCTGAAGGACATTTGCCTGTTCATTTTGGAAATCAAAGTCAAAGTATGTTTTTTTCATTGATAATATTTTGTTGTCAGCAACAGGTTTGCTGAGCAGTTAATGTCCTTCCAACCACTTTGGCAGCTTGTCAAAACCATAGTGTTGCCCCAGCTTAACATTATGACTTTTCTGTTATTAAGTACTTGTGTTTCGAAATTGCATTTAAAAAATAGATATTTTTAAAGCTGTACGAAATCATGGCATCCCTGGAGTAGGCACTCTGTGTTTCAGTGTGGTGTTCTAGAACGAGTAGCCATTTTATGCAGTGTTGCCATGCATGTGCCATTTGAGGTCTAAACTAAACTGTTTGAGTAACAAAGCACCAAGACATTGTCTTTTTTATATTGGCACTGAGGACCAATTGCCCTGTCGGACCAAGCATTACAAAGCTTTTTATGTAACAAAGCTTTTCTCTCTTTCTCTGGCTTGTCTGTGATTTTGTTTCTTTCTTCCTTGTTGTGACAGCACAAGTGCCAGTCGAGTTGCTCTGTATTAAGAAAATAGTGTTTTTATGATTTGAATTGTTATAGTTTTCGTCTACCTCAGCACCTAATCTTAGCCTAATCTTAGAAGGTGCCCAATTATTATTTTATTTTTCTCTTTTTTTGTTATTTGAATAAAAATGATTTCATTTGCATTAGAGCTTTGCAAAGGTCCTTTGTCTTTTCCAGCGACGTGCTGTGTCTGTGATTCTGCTTCCCATGTGTGAGTTGTGCCACGGATCCCAGCATCTGTCTGTTGATTTAGAGTGGTTTTTCTTTCAGTTTAGGATCAGACACATCTCTTTGTAACATTTCAGTGTTCTCTGATGGAGTGTAAAAAAAAAATAAAAAAAATAAAAGAGATTAAATGCTGCAGGTTTTCTTCTCCATGTTGTCACTAAGTACATTTTGTGCCTTCGATAGTGAAAGATAATATTTTTTACATCCTACTAACAGTAGATTGTTTTGTAGTGAACATTTTTTGTATTTTTATTTATGAGTCTCATATGAAAAATAACAATGTTCAGTTGTATACCTTCAATCTGCAGTTAGAAAATAAATAAAAATTGGACTTGAGTTTGTCTGCCTGTTTTCTAATGTGGTGCTTCCCTTCTCTCTCTGTGTGACCCATTCCTGATATACTATGTGGACTCTTCAGGTGCCAACCATACTGTGTAGATGCTAAGAATAATTACAGGTTTACAGAATACACAGCATGTTGGAGAGCAATACTGCAGGTATGTTTTGTTATGCAGAACTGTGAGTGTCTGTCTGTCTGGCTGTCTACGTGTGTGTGTGTGTGTGTGTGTGTGTGTGTGTTGCTTTGGAGTGTACGTCATCACTTTCACTGTTTTCCATTCCAGAGAGTTCCAAGAGCGTCGGCCGCCGGGCTTTCAAAAGCATCTCTGTAAACAGGGGTAACAACCATGAAGTCTCTTGGAAGACTGATGCTGCGGCTGAAAAATGAAGATGCATAGACCTTCCCCAGTGAGATTCTTCCCAGCTTCACCACCTCTCACATCTGAAGGCAGCAGCTTTTCTCATTCAACACTTCTCTCCTCTTCTACCCATCCCACTTTTTTCTGCACACCCCCCAAAAAAATATTGGTCTTGATCCTCACCCCTCCGTCACCCCTCCGTCACCCCTCCGTCACCCCTCTGTCACCCCTTTTGTCAATTTCTTTAAGAGCACCAGAGGAACTGGAATTACGGGGATTTGAATAAGTCAGTTGGGCTACGGAGGTAGTACCATATTACGCTGGTGATGGGGAAGACACATATTGTACTCGCTGCCCAGGTCTTATATGCCTTTAGTCACTTAAGTCCCCTAATGCCAGAAAAGCCTTGCGAGGCAGAAGGTATTAAATCAAGTCCAATAAATTGAGTAATATGCCGCAGCTGCCACTTCTTTGACTAGTGTCCCTATATTCCCTGTGGCTGCTTTGAAATGGCTCTCCACTACCGGAGCTCTGTTGGATATAGTGTGAGTGGGCTGTTAAGTGCAGCACTGACTAGATGATCCACTACAGGAGGCTGATGCGAAGCCATGTTACACTGCATCTGAAGAGGTCATTTGTGTTGGTCACAGCAGCATCCCCTGCTGTTGAGCTGTAGCGAAAAGCCTCTTGAGTAAGAACATGGCCAATGTTGTGTCTGGAATACATCTACCAGTTAGCAGACAGTAGTGCCATGGGTGGATGTGTTCCGCATGTTGAATGACCAGATAGGTATTTTCTAACAGAGACAGTAGTCTGTTGAAATGGAAGCGAACGTGTCGGTGCTTGACTCACCAACCATGTCTGTCCTATATTCCTCTCTCATTATGAGGTCATAAATGCTATCATTAGATATGCAGGGCGCAAGCCGTTATTGCTGCCGCCCTGATCGTTGCTAGAGGGGAAACGAGGCGAGACACAAATGGTTCTGCTTTTCTGTGCTTGTGGGAAGAGATACAAACATGGCATTAACCAAACTGAGCTGCCTCTTTCTGCTGGGCTTTAGTTGTCCTTATGACACAGCTCACTTTCTATCCATCTTCCTCTCTCTCTCGAATATATAATATTCTTCTTTATGTATATGCCATTTATCGGACGGTTTTATCCAAAGCGACTAACAGGCATGCGCGTATACATTTTACGTATGGGTGGCCCCGGGAATCAAACCAACAATCCTGGCATTTGCAAGCGCCATGCTTTACCAACTGAGCCATACAGGACCATCTCGCTCTATTTTCCTCTTTCTATCGTTCTTCCTTCCCCAACTGTCTCGCTCTGTTTATTTGGAACCATGTTGCTTTGAAAGGTTTGGGTGGGCCAACTGGTCAGACAACATTACACCTCAGAGCAGCACCACAACAGACTGATGAGCAACTTGTCTAGACACTCCAAACACCACAGAACAGACTTAGACATCCTTATTTTCCAAACCACTACCATCACATTCACTTCAACATTATTATTTCAAAGTGCTGTGCTCATTAGACCAGTATTATAATATATAATATTACAGTATTATAGCAACCTGCATAATAGGGGTCACCATTGTTTCTCCTCCCAGAGATGTGAGCGCTTCTTTCAACTTCCTTATAGCTGACCTAACCAGGTTAATAAAGCCAGGAGAACTCGCCGTCTGTTTCGGCGCAAACAAGAGACCAGAGGTTCTCCTTCGACTCCCCATTATAGCTGGCAGCCCTCTCCCTTCCCAGCATGCTTCGAGGAATATGGGCAGCATATGCAGGCCCTGACCTTTCCCTTCAGAAGGATCAGCTAATGAGGTACCTCTCTTTTGCTATTCACTCCCTCCTTCAACGGCCTCTGCATATCAAACCCAATGTGGCGAGTTGGGCTATCTTTGTTGTTTTAAGAGTATTTGGCGATTCAGGGAAAGAAGGACAGAGTGGGAAACGATCAGCTGTTGCTGATTATGTTCTTCCATGAACAGGACACCATGAGTTTGGTTTGATCCCGGGTCACATGGGCCCAATCAACCAACATCCCCACTCTGCTCTGTATTAGAAACAGAGCAGAGTTGATTGGGCTGATTGGGCCCATGTGACCCCGGGAGGATGCGGGGCTTTGTGTGTGTGTGGGGGGGGGGGAGGCAGGGGTCCCATCTTTATGTGCTCTTTGACATAAATATGATCGAATGGATAGAGAAGGGTTCAGACAGTAGGTCTGTTGAATGGAGGGCGAACAGTCTTGTCCAAATCACTGGGATTGTTTTCTCAGCTAAGCCTGGCCTGTAGGCATTAACCTCCCCCCTACCCCAGGCATTGATCCAGCCTCGGAGAGGAGAGAGCCAAACAATATGACCGCCGCTGTACATTTACTGTAATACAGCAAGCGACCTGAGCAACATGGAACTGAACTGTTCTGTGTCGTTCATGTTGCTGTTGTGGTAGATCAAGTTTAGCATGCTTTTTGTAGTCACTGAACTGGTTGGTGAATGTGTTGAATGAGGATTCAAAATGTTTACTGAGGTTACTGATTTAAGTTTACTGATTTAACAAACTGTTCTGTTCAATGGCCACAAAATTAAGTTATAATGCATGACCAAAAAGTGTGAGGCCTCAATTTTTATAATTTGTAGTTTTGGCGTCATCTCAGGATTTTTTATTTGTAGTTTATTTAAAGAAGATGTTCTTCTTTATGGAGATGATAACAGAACGACAGGTCTATAGCGTCATTGCAATTTGGAGTTGTCTTATGAATTAGCTTACCTGTTGCATTGTTTTAGTAACACTGGTGTAAAAATGACTTGTCCCTTAGTGTGTGTTCCTGCAACTCCATAGGGGTAGTATTGGTTAATGCTGGTAATAGGTCCCTCTAGTGTTGATTTGGTGTACTATTGTATATTTGTATAGATGGTAGGCTAAAGTCAGATGTAGGGATAAAACATTTGGTTAACTTTCTAAAAAAAATGTAAAAGGTTTGAAAGAAATCCCAGTTGGAAGAGTCCTGGAATCAGGAGGGATTAATCAGGAAATCTGGAATTCTCCAAACAGGATTTGTGCAAAATTGATAGTTACCAGAATTGGGCAGCCCTAGTCCACCCTATTTGGTTTAAACTTCATTATTTTCCCAAAAATAGACAAGCTATTAAAAGTTTGGGATCATGCTTATTTATGGCAATACTCATAAGATTTGCTGTGTTGTTTTTATTAGCATTTCGGAATGTTTACTGTCATTTGTTTTAGAATTGCAGAATCAAGAACAGTGATAGCAGGAGTCATTAAAACACAATTTATACATATCAGACATTTCAGAGATGTTCTTATCCAAGCTTCACACTGATAAACTTCTTTTATAGCTAAAATTCAACCCCCAGGGGGAATAAAACAGTCAACTGTATCCCTAAACCATTTTTATGAGTACATCTTTAACTGTCTATTGAGTGACAAGCACAGAGTCAGCCAGCCAGGCAGAGTACCGAACTAAAAGGCCCAGTCAGGCACAGACCCAGTGCCTGCTGCTGCTTGGATCCTCATTGATTGTATTGGGATCGATGCTCCCATTAACTGTGGAACCGTTTTAGGCTTTAATTATGTAGGGTGTCAATGGCATTTATCCTATCAGGGCACACCCGCCGAGTGCATTTTCCAGTAAGGCCAAAATCTTTACGATTAGTACATTAGTGTCAGTCTGCGGGCTAGGGCCATCCCTGGGAGGGATTAATAATACCCATACCACCGCTGGACGAGAGCATGGGGGAGGTTAGTGCTGGGCAGAGAACTACTGTGCCACCCTGTGGTTAGTGTGGTGTATTGTAGTCACTTCGATGGCGCCTTAAACCCTAACTGACAATTACTTTTTCACCTCCCATCACTTAAATGTGGACATTGGCCAAATTAAGTAAATTCAGACCCTCAACGGAAAAGCTTAATGCAAACAAACTGTGGCCAGGATTCAATTAAAAACCACGCTATAGCCCACTTGACATTTAAAGGTAATTTCCAATTGAGCCGACATCTGCAGCATTTTCCTTGAATGCGATCTCCGCAAGGGGGAGAACGTGGTAACATTGCCTTTAAAAGCTGCTTGGCCTACAAGGGCGATTGGATTGAATCCCGTCTGTCATCATTGTATCCCGATATAATGGTGACACAGACGGGATTCAATCCAATCGTGCTTGTAGACCAAGCAGCTTTTAAAGGCAATGTTACATATAAGGAACATAATGCACATAAGGAACATAATTCAATTCACTTTAATAGTCACACTTTTCATAATGTTAGAGTGAACACCAGGTGAACGAGTATTGTGGTTACTTTAGCACAAGTTAATATCCTTTATCTATTTAAATGTGATCAACAGCCTGTTATATGTTTCCTATATTTTATTAACAATATTAACACTATTTAACTGAAGGAGTGAAGTTGATCTTGGAATATACAGACTATGCCATTTAAAAGCAAATGCAAACAAATCGCAATACCTTTCCTCCATAAGTAAATAAAGCTTGAAGAGATATAAAAAAAACATTATGAAATATGCTTTGAGCTCATTGCTCCCCAACTATATTACACATTATTGGACATACAAAATCTAAGGTATGGCATATTTATTCATTTTATGTGCATGGTACCATGTCGGCTATTATAAAGATATGGTTTCCTTCACATCAATACAGCTGTTGGTACACGTAGTAGATGATTTTGAGAAAAAGTGAATAATGCATGAAATATTGTGCCATATAAAGTAGCATACTTTATTTTTTTGTTGTATTGTGTGTATTTCGTTGTATTTGAAATGTGTGTGATTGTTCTTGTCTATCAGTGTTTTGTTACTTGTCACGTGTTGTGTTTTTTTTGGACTACGGGAAGAGTAGCTGTGTCTGCAAAAGCTAATGGGATCCAAATAAACAAATATAAATACACCTGTATGCTGACAAAGGATACAATATCTGAACTTTTTCAACGGTTCTTTAGGCCTTTCCTAGGTAATTAAGACCCGAACAATACACAGGGCAGTAAGATAGACAGTGTTAGAAAGGGGCAACTGGCTAAGGGAATGAGTGTAAACTATACCATCATCCAATCTATCATCTTCCCCCTCGTTCCTCTACTCCCAAGAATTACCCCAGACTCAAACTACCCCCTACTTTACCTCCACCATGAGGCTCAACTAAATAGATCAACCTCAATAAAACGCTTTGTATCAGGCACGCTTTAGCCCTCTATGTCCCCTTCTCCACACAGTAAGACCCTCCACCTTCACCGTCAGGCCCTCCTCCACTGTGAGGCCCTCAGGCATACTGCCACACGGACCAGAGGGTCCCCAGGGTGATGCTGTAGGCCAGCATGGCCACCAGGTAGACCCTGAAGAGCAGCACGTCCAGCACGTAGCCCACCTGCAGCCACTCCTTGGCGATGTCCCGGGACTCGTCCCTCTTCTCCAGGAAGCCGCGGATAGACGAGATTTCCTGCAGGATGTTGTCCATGACTGGCGGCGTGTTGTCACGCACCACAGACAGACCCCCCAGACCCCGCTCCATGATGTCCCCGCCACCACGGCCGCTCTCGCAGGTGTGGTGAAGGTGGTGGTGGTGATTGCATCGAGCTGCAAGGGGTCACACAGGGAGAGAGTGGGGGGGTCATAAAACATGATTTATTTGTATGTTGAGTATCCAATGTTGTGTTGAGCTTGTGGAGTTAAATTAATATATTGGCTCAAAAAGACAGACATTGTACCGTATATTGACTATTTCCTAAGTGGGAAAACAAAACTGTAATTGTATATTTGTATCCTTTTCTCTCTCTCACTCTATGATAGGTGCCGTAATGCTGCTGTATTTTTTTCAATCAATGAATACTGCTGAGAGAGAGAATTCTATAGTGACTTAGATCCTTCAGCTCACCATGATCTACTGCCCAGGTCTTTCTTGTCCCTCTCCCTCCCTCCCTCCCTCCCTCCCTCCCTCCCTCCCTCCCTCCCTCCCTCCCTTCCTTCCTTTCTCCTTCCTTCCTGTCCCTTCTTTCATACCCTTCTTCCTACCCAACCCTCCTGTAGATGTATTACCTGGGCTGATGTTGTTCTCTTTGTAGTGGCCCAGATGGTCTGAGTCCCTGGACAGCATGGAGCACAGGCTGTGTTTGTTGCGGATGCAGAGGAGGACTGTGGCCCGCTCCAGCACCAAGTGTTTGAGCCACTGGGGTACGTGGGGCTGCAGGTCCTGCTTATGCACCAGTCGAACTATCAACACTGTCTCTGTCAGGCTGATCACCAACAGGGCCATGCACACTACAAAGTATACACCTAGAGAGAGAAGGAAAGATCGATATTATCTCTGCACACTGCAAGGTACACCCTAAAAAGGCATGGTTGCATCCTATTCCCTATGTAGTACACTACTTTTGATCAGGGCCTTTTGACCAGGGCCCCAACAAACATTAGTCCTTCATCACTTCCTCAAGCTTGCAATCCCAACCTTAATGATAAATCTGAGCCACTAATGCACCAGCTGCATTTCCAGTGGTGTAAAAATACTTCAAAGTACTACTCAAGTATTTTTTGGGAGGTATCTGTACTGTACTAGTTATATTTTTTTACTTTTACTCCAATACATTTCTAAAGAAAATATGTACTTTTTGCTCCCATAGATTTTCCCTGACACCCAAAAGTACTTAGTTTAATTTCAAATGTTTAGCAGGAGAGGAAATTATCAAATTCATGAACTTATCAAGAGAACATGTGGTCATCCCTACTGCCACTGATCTGACGGACTCACTAAACACAAATGCTTCATTTGTAAATGATGTTGGAGTGTGCCCCTGGCTATCTGTAAACAACAACAAAACAAGAACATCATACCATCTGGTTTGCTTAATATATTTGAAAGGATTTATAGCATTTATTTTTGATACTTAAGTATATTTAAAAAAAATAAAATTACACTTTTGCTCAAGTTGCATTTTATTGGGTGGCTTTCACTTGAGTCATTTTCTATTAAAGTTCCAATGCAGCTGTTTTTATCTCGACATCAAATCATTTCTGGTTAACAATGCAGTACCTTACTAACCACGTTTCCATCTGCAGTTTTTATGCGAGTAAAGTCATACCGTAAAAATAATAATTTGTTTGTCCGACATGGTGGGATCTATTTGTCGTTAAAAAATTACTTATGCGAGAAATGGTGGTGGAAATGCCTTTATGCGCAAATATTGACATAATAACCATTATATGAAAGTAAACTTGGAGTCACGAGATGACATGTTGTGTGGTCCTCCCACTATGGCTCGGGAACCCATGCAGGTTATTAGGCTACAGATTTAAATAAGTGATGAACTTCACAGGGTGGTGAAAGTGCATGGTGATGAGCTTGATGCTCCTTTCCAATAAATATCAAGGATCTTATTCTGGTGACATGAAGATTGATGCTTGACTGCTTGACTGCCATTTGACAAATACAAATATTCTCACTATTATCCATAATAATCTCATGTATACTAGCCTACCTGCACAGCCTAGCCTAAGTATCTGCGAACTGTTGCCTGGAGCGTACGTAACACCAAAGTAGGCACATTTTGCTATCTAATGCAACCGTTTTTGTGACAAAACTATCAGTTGAGTTGAAAAGGCGATGGAAACACATTGAACTTTCGATTCGGTACAAGAAAATGAAAAATTACATTTTTGTGTGCTCTACATCATCACGCACTGATTTATTTTATCCACAAGTTTGTTTGGTGGAAACACCACTGGCGGGAAAATGTGAATATTTTCTTTATGCAGATTTTAGAATATTTGCATAAAAGTCGATCGCCAACTGGATGGAAACATAGCGACTGTGATTGTTTTCAATTAAAATGGTTAAAAAAAAAGAAACAAATAGCTTCTTAGCTAAGAGCAATTTCTCAAGCAAGAATTTGAGTAGGGAAAACAGAAAATTTGCCGTTATTGGCAGAGAGGTTTGGAACTCTTTCTTATTGGTCTAATAACTAATTTACCGCATGGTGATATCATCGTGGAAGGCCAAAATGTCCTCCCACCAAAACAGGCTGACATTTCAGGCTTTTCAAACAGCTCTTACGCTAACAGCTCTTACACTATCCTTTTCACAATTTCAGGGTATTATTCCAACCTCATAGTATTGAAATGTATATAAAACACAGGTAAATCATGTTTTTGACTGCACTGAGCCTTTAAGATATCTTTGCTTTTACTCAAGTATGACAATTGGGTACTTTTTCCACCACTGTGCATTTCTCTATCTGACCTATGAGCGGCGTCCCGATGGCGGTGGCGGGCAGCGTGTCAGAGACAATGATGAGGAAGACGGAGTAGCCCAGAAGCAGGGTGATCTTGAAGGACACCCTCTCTCCACTGTCCGGAGGGAGATAGAAGCCCACCAGGTCCATCACCATCAGGAAGATGCTGGGCAGCAGCAGGTTCACGGTGTAGAACAGAGGTCTGCGTCGGATCACCACCTGATGACGTTCATCATGATCATCATCATCAATAGAGCAGTAATTAACATACATTAGTCATGAATAGGTAGGTATGCACTTCCACATCTATAGTAGTTACAGATATCTGGCAGAACAATGTTTTGATGGTAGACAACAATATACCCACAGATTCTAGCAATGACCCTGAAAGTGAGGTGGGAGTGCACACTCTATAGATCACCTATAGATCCTCAGTCATATACTTTTGTTAATTTTCAGAAAAGTAAGCCTGTTTTCTTTGTATGATGCATAAGAAAAACAGCCATTCTCAATACATATTTAATGCAGCTCAAGATGTTCTAATAAAGCCTCTTGCAGTAGAGGTCAAGGTATCTAGTATATATTTTTATATTTATATTTTTATATAATAGTATCTAGTATATCTTCTTACTGAAG
Source organism: Salmo trutta (assembly GCF_901001165.1). Taxonomy (NCBI): domain Eukaryota; kingdom Metazoa; phylum Chordata; class Actinopteri; order Salmoniformes; family Salmonidae; genus Salmo; species Salmo trutta. The sequence continues at coordinate 28,101,170 of NC_042971.1, forward strand.
GACTTGCATTTATGTCAGGTTCAGTTGGCTTTGAATAAATGGATTAGGTGAAGATATTGTGTACATGCAGGTGTTGAGGGGGTTTTGAATAATTGAAAAGTATACCATACTGCATCGAATTTTAACAGGTGTGGATACTTGCTAAATTGATGTGGTGATCTTCGCCAACCCTATATTGTGCTCTTTTAACTATTGCCATTTATTTAATCATCACGCACAGGGTTGCAAGATAACTTTCCCCCAAATTCCCAGCTTTTCCAGAAATCCTGGTTGGAAGATTCCTGGAATCAGGAGGGAAAAAGCACAAAAACCAGGATTTCTGGAAAACCTGGGAATTTGGGGGAAAGTTTTTTGCAACAAAAATGTTGCAACCCTAACCATTCTTCTACTTGACTAGGTCAGTCATTGCCAAATAATATCTTTCCATAACCTGTCTTGAATACATAAATACAAGGTAATGAATGATTTTATTATGCATACTCACATTGAACTTCATCTCTGCGTAGGAGTCAATGTTGTCCAGACTGAAGCGCTTGTATTTGGACAGGACGTGCAGCAGCTCCCACTCGCCCTGGTTCATGAAGACACTCTTGTCCACCTTGAGTTCCTCTGCGCTCCTCATCAGCTTGAGATCGATGTCATTAACTACAGACACAGAGGAGACACAGACCAGTGGGTTCAGATCAATGTAAATGATGTAATGGACATTATCAACTGTACCCTGTCACAGATTATTTTTTACGTTTTTTAGCGGGGTGGATATGGTATGGAGCATCTGGCACTGATGACATAGAAGACATTTATATTGAGGTTATTTTTAAACAAAAGTAGAAGACAAATTACATCTGTACTTCCTCATTTCAGAAACTATCAAGATGGAAGTAACAAAACAATAGAGGACTAAGCCTGAGTGAGGGCATGAAAGGGCGTTCTTACCTGGTACTTATGTGCAGTTGTCTACAGTACTTAAGTAAAAATACTTTAAAGTACTACTTAAGTAGTTTTAGGGGGCATCTGTACTTTACTGTTTATATTTTTGACTACTTTTACTTCACTACATGAAAATAATATTGTTTTTAATTGGGCCGTCTGGTTTGCTTAATATAAGGAATTTGAAACGATTTATACTTTTACTTTTGATACATAAGTCTATTTTTTTGCAATTCAATTTACTTTTGGTACTTAAGTATATTTAAAACCAAATACTTTGTATTTTACTCAAGTAATATTTTACTGGGTGACATTCACTTTTACTTGAGTAATTTTATATTAAGATATCTTTACTTCAACTCAAGTATGACAATCGGGTACTTTTTCCACCACCGCTGTATGCGCAGTTCAAAAGCCTTACCTCACATGCAAATTACTATACAACTAAATAATGCATGTCTTACGGGTATGGAGCCAGCTCTGAAAGGTCAGGCTGCAGTTCTGGACGTCGAAGGGGAAGTTGTAGATGTTGAGAGTGCAGGCGGTCACCACCTGGATAGGCTTGTAGTTGCGCACTAGTCCATAATGGGTCACGTACACATAGGGAATGTCCGGAGACTTCCCCACATCCACACTGAGAGATTAGGAAACACAACAACTCAAAGCAAAAAGATGCGAAAAATATGTTTGTGGCTGATTCGGACAACTAATATTTTAGCGTCGGCTAACTCACACTTTACACTTTACTTTTGTAATGCTTTATCAAAGTATCCAATTTTGTCAGTTTACATCAGCAGATAAATTATACATCATTTTATTTGACTAAAATTATGTTATCTGTATGGCCTCATGCGTTGTCCTACCCCCACAATAACGAAACACTGTAGGCTACTTACAACTCGTTGATTAGTATGTCAGGCACCCACACATTCGCAGTCGGTATGGACATCTGATTCACATCATCAAAGTCCTCTGGGTTCCATACCAAGAATTCGTCTGTCCATTCCTGATAAAGACTTCTAGCATTATTTCCTGATACAGAGTTATAGCATAAGCGCAATACGCATGGTCTAGTATTAATAATAAATTAATAAAATAATAAGTATTGTATAAAGGCCTATAACTAGTTCCTCTGATAAGATGTTTGATGAATGTTTTAAATGCTTGGAAACTTTTTCGCACAAAATCCATTAGTTTAAATAGTTATTTTACTGTTACAAATAGTTATGTCTTACCTGCCTGTACCATATATATGTTGTCAGAACCTGGTTCTTCTCATCCTGTTGTAAAACACAGCAGCACACAGAAGAAATAGTGACGCTCTACATAGGCTACACACTATTATCTCAGTATACTGAACTCTTCTGCTATGTGATTTATACGACATACCACACTGAGGATAGAGTACACCATAAGGTCGATGGCCACCATTGTGCAATTTCGCCAGTTGCGCACGGGTCTCACACCCTTCTTGTACCCAGCACTCAAGTATTCGGAGAGCCGTACCAAGGTGGCGTTGGCAAAGCGTCCGGTATTATTGCTCAGTTTCTTGACTAAAACAAGTGAAACACATTGTTACAATATGCGGATTTAAACATAATGCTATCCACTAAAATGCAACATCTTAAGGGTTGTACAATTATTATTTGTGTTAGCCTATAGAAAATAGCAACCCCCGTCAAAAACGCCACAGCCTATACGGAATGATTTACCTGTGCAGGCTCGCGCGGTGCCTGGAATCAGAAGCAAGACCAGCGCTGTCCAGAGTGCTGAAACTCTCATTGTGACCAAAGTTTTACTTCACCGCCTGAAGCTTGTCAATAATGAGCAACGCTCAGCTTTGAGATGCAGCGGTCAACTGGCGCCGCCCGAGACCCATATTCAGGATTGTTGACTGTATGTAGCCCAATGTCTACTGTATCATACATTGGTTAAATTATGTTTCCTGCATTCTGGATAAGGCTGGCTTAGCCAGCTGATGTAACTATGAATATGAGGGTGTGTCCATCGTTCATTTGATGATGGGGAGGTTATGTCACTACCTGCCCTGAGCAGATAACTCCAAGCAATCATATTATTTACAGTATCTGATCGTGTAGCCAGATGTCTCTGTCTGGATCAAGTTTCATGTGGGATATTGTCATTTTTCCTTCAACTCAATCCTCAATATCTTTCATACCGTGGGGAAATGATTGATCTCTATACAATTCCAAACACAGTATGATGTAGGCCAAGTCTATGATCTAGCTGTATGTAACCTACAACTGCGTTAAGACATTGATTTCCTGAACATAGAGAAGAGCATAGGCCTATTTTCTCTTGAGCTTGCTTTTCAACATTGGCATATGGGAGTTCAAGTGCAGATCGGTTCTCTCTTCTCTCACTAACAAGACCGAACTGACATGTAAAACTAATGTTAGACATTATTTTGTTCATTAGGCTAGCCTATCATTTAAATCAGTTAAAATCGTAAACCGTGTATGTTTGGGAAATATGTACTGTAAGCTATAAAAAATACAGAGTCGCACACTTATATATAACTCCAAGTAATTTATTGGGTAAAACGCCGACATTTCAGCATCACTGTGCCTTCTTCAGGGTAATGACATTACACTAAATAATTTTCTCTGGATGTGCGCCAGCTCATGCTTTTAATTAGGGGAAACATGTACTGAAATCTACAACAACGTTGAATTTATGACTTTTATTATGTGATTCGACGAGATAATACTATTGAAAAATGTCCATTTATGACACACACACAAAAACACTTGAAAATATGTAGTCTCTTTTATTAAGGATTAACATGGCAGGCTATGTTAAAAGTGTACAGGTGTATTAAGAGCAAATGAGCCATTTTCTTGGATAGAAACTTTTACTCACTGTACTGGCTGGAGGCTTTGATATGATTCCAAAACATCTATATCCCTGTATAACACCAGCTAAAAACAGGATAAACAATCAAACCAAGAGCCACAGTTGATTTTTTTTTTTTAAACTTGCAACAGGACTTGCTTGATATGATGGGGACTAAGAAGTTACATCACAAATATGAATGTACAACATAACATTACAGCAAACAATAACCATTATACATTTATCTCCTCAACTCAGAGGTGGCCATACAACAGGTTGTAATGTGATCTGCTCAAAGAAAAATGTCTGCTGTTCAAGAGAAAATTCTATTTACAAAGATTGTTCCCAGCCAAGGGTTTTATGAGTAGCTCATGTGTCTTTTTATGACGATCAGTGAGCCAACAGGGAATGCAGTTGCCTAAGCTTTGAATGTGCTTTATTGATTTGGTACGAGTTTCAGGGGAGCATGGTGATTCAAGTTAATGTGGAATAACATCACATTGACGTTACGGAATGTGCCCGGAGAATAGGAGTAAGATATCTTTTTAGGAAGAGCTTCAGTTGAAGGAATATGTTAATACATCAGCCCATATTGATTTATGGGCACCATCTTCCAATCGTACATGGGAATACAATGTTCACTCAATAGCTTCTAGCTACAGTAACAAAAGAAAGGCAGAGAAAAGGGATTACGTCGCCCTCATCAATAACCCTTACAAGACTTAAAAATATGTATTTTTCTGCAATAAAATGTTTTCTCCTCATGCCGATTAACATTTGAATAACAATTCCTCCTCTCCTCATGCAGAGCTCCAGCTGGCCCACAGTAGCAGCAGGGTGCTGGTGTAGATGACCAGGATGAGCAGGTAGACTCGGAAAAGGAGGATGTCCACCTTGCAGCAGAGGGCCACCCAGTCGGCCTGGGCCGAATCGTCACTCTCCCCTTCTTGCAGGTAGAGCCGCAGGGCCACCACCTCCTGGAGCAGCCTCTCCAGCCGTGGAGAACTCTCCTGGAGCTCGCTCAGGGACAGTAGGTCCTCTTCTGGAGCCAGGTCAAACTCATAGCCTGGAGGGACAACATGAACTGTAAGTGGGGTGATGATGGGGTTGGACAAATGAATGTCCAAAGAGAATCGTATCAAGGTAAATGATTAGGTGTATGTGTAGACATACTATAAAGACGTGTAATTTCTATGATACATTTGACGTTAACACAGAGGAAGCTAGAGATGTTGTCAATGTGTAAACGTGTCAGAGCTGGCCATTACAAATGAAAGAGAATCAGAAATCTGAGGTAAATAAATCTGTGTTAAGTTAGGAAAACAACCACCTGCTAAGTGTTTGTTTCTCATACCTAGTCACTCTCTTATGTCCTATGACCTAGAAATACAAAGCAACAACACAGCCTCCCTCTCACCCCCACACTGATCCACGTCGACCAGCGTTTTGACAGAGGTGAAGTTGCTCTCGAGGAAGGTCTGGCTGGACGAGCCGTACTTGTCGAGGAGGCAGGCGGACACTGACATCTCCTTGACCTCCTTCTCGTTGTGGTGGAGGAGCTTCACCACAAAGATGGAGATGGATAAATTCAGCACAAGCAGCGCCATGCAGACCGCAAAGAACACACCTGTAGGATGGAGAACACCAAACATCAACAACACCTGTTAGAAAAGGACAAATCTTCTTTTTTTCCCAAGACATGTCTCAAGATGTCTTCATAAATATGTCAACACATTTCACAAAGCATTGGCCATGGCTGGGTATGAATGGCATGCTTGGTGTGTCAAACAATATTAGAGAACGTTCAAAACAAAGATGAGGAAAGGAGCTGGTGTAGGATACCTATGAGTGGTGTTCTGATGGCGGTGGCAGGCATCTCGTTCATCAGGTTGACCCTGAAGACAGTGTAGCCCAGGAGGATGCTGGTCTTGAAGGTGATGCGCGTGCCACTGTTGGGCGGCAGATAGAAGCTGATGACGTCCACCACCATGAGGAAGATGCTGGGGATGAGCAGACTCACCACGTACAGCAGGGGGCGCCGGCGGATCAACACCTGACCAGTGGGGGGGAGCAAGATGGAGAGTGAGCGGGAAAGAGTGAGAGCGGGAAAGAGTGAGAGCGGGGAAGAGTGAGAGCGGGGAAGAGTGAGCGAATTTGACTTTGATTGATTTCAACTCACTTTCCTCAACTGAACCCACAAGAAAACTCTATTCGATAGTATTACCCTCCTATTCTCCTCCGGTGCCCAAAAACACACCGATCCCCTCAACAACCACTTTTACAATGAGCCATAGTGTAAATGTAACCCAACCAGCCCTGCTGGATAGACACTCCATCATTAAGTGCCCTCCTGAGCTGAATGTAGAACAGCAGCCCTGCCTAGCCTATCTTCGCAGAACCACCTGCGCCGGGCCAAGAGCCCATTTCTCCGGCAGAACAAGACGGCCATTGATCAGCTGCCACAGAGACAGCCTCATTATGGTGCCTCTCTCTCTCAGCATGCTGGACGCGCCTCAGTCTAATCTATTAGCATTAGAGCTTAATCCTTAATCTATTAGCATTAGAGCTTAATCCTTAATCTATTAGCATTAGAGCTTAATCCTTAATCTATTAGCATTAGAGCTTAATCCTTAATCTATTAGCATTAGAGCTTAATCCTTAATCTATTAGCATTAGAGCTTAATCCCGTCTGTGAAGCCCTGGCTGATCCCTTTAACTTCCTCACAGCAGGAGGACAAGGAGGATGGGATGGCAAAAAAAAGTACTGTCGCTACTCAATCTGCTTTAGTTGTCATTGTACAGTTACATTCTCCCTACAAGAGAAGTGTGTACTTTTTTTGTTGCATAGATATCAAACCGTTTCAAAAATCCCACTATCACACCTATTCACATATTCTATATTTACCGACTGGCTGGATATGCATTGCTGTGTAAGTCGATACAGATGGCACTAGACGTATAGGTCATATTTGTATTCCTTAAATGACTTTCATTCAAATCAAGTATCTAAAGAGAAACAAAGTGATATCTGGTAAACGGTAGGCACACACGTTGAACTGGATGTGGGCGTAGTCTCTGTCGTCCAGGCGGAGATGCCAGTAGCGGGACGGCACAGACAACAGCTCCCACTCGCCATCGTCCATAAACGACTTCTGATCATTTGCGATCTCCTCCGCACTCCTCCACAGTGTCAGGTTCACCTCATTCACTGCATACACAATGGTAAAGGTCAAGGGACGGAGTTTAATGACACAAGCCTTAATGACACTCAGTCAATATGACCTGCTATTGATTTGATACTATATCAAATGACTAACTACTGTTATTTACTAAATACTGGATGTATGATAGCCTAATGCATGCATTTTGTCTATGAAAAGATATTCCATTATTATTTTGCACTTCTAATTGTGTGTTACTGCCAAGTCATCCATCTGTGCAGATCCAGATGTGTAGTCATTTGACTGGGTAGCTACGTTAGCATGTTTACATCTCTCTAGGCTAACCTGAGTGAAGCCAGCTGCGGAAGGTCAGAGTGCAGTTCTGCTTATCGAAGGGGAAGGCGTACAGCTCCAGGTCACATGCAGACACCACCTGGATGGGTTTGTTGTTCTTCACCATCCCGGACGAGTTGACATACACATAGGGGATGGCAGGGGACTCCCCTACATCCACACTAACAGTGGGAAGACCACAGACTTATGGGTAAGATGGGAGTTCCAGCTGCTTACAGTATGTTGAACATGAGACACTGACACCAAACATGCTGACCAGACCGCGTGTGCGCCATTGTGTGCATGTTAATTTTGTCCATCCACACCAGACGCGATCAGGACACGCAGGTTGAAATATGAAAACAAACTCTGAACCAACTACATTCATTTGGGGACAGGTTGAAAAGCAAACATTTATGGCAATTTAGCTAGCTAGCTTGCTGTTGCTAACTAATTTGTCCTGGGATATAAACATTGTTGTTATTTTGCCTGAAATGCACTAGGTCCTCTACTCCGACAATTAATCATCAGATAAAAGGGTAAACCGAGTTTGTTTCTAGTAATCTCGTCTCCTTCAGGCTTCTTCTTCTTCATTGGACTTATATGGTGGTTGGCAACCAACTCTAAGGTGCATTACCACCACCGACTGGAGTGTGGACCTCAGTTCATCTTTCAATAACCCACATGGGTGAGGAGATGGGAGAGGTGGGACTTGCAGTGCATCAAGCATCACAAATAGAACCAAGTTCTATTTTAGCGCCTGGATGCAATGATTTAATAACATGTATGTGTAAATGTATTTTTCAATGCACGAGAGCTCAGCATGTTAGGGTCAGCATACTTGTCTGTCATTTTAAAGTAAAAGGCCAAATATTTAACATTTCTGAGAAGAGTCTGAGGGTATTGAGTAATGTGAGGGTATTGAGTAATCCAATGACATGTTATGTAATTTGAACAGGAATACATACAGTGTCAAATCTTACAATTCACGGATGATGAGATCAGGCACCCATATAGCGTCAGAGGACAGGGAGATCTCAGTGATCCCGTCAAACTCCTCGGGGTCCCACACCAGGAACTCATCGATCCAGATCTGACATCACAAACGGGAAACGCATCACAAGACCATTCATATGAAGTACATGACAGATGGGTGCATGACTGTTTTGGCATTCAACAATGCAATTGTTGCATGCCAAACAAGGTTGGAGTTGCATTTGCTGAAGCAGGCTCCCTGTCTTCCAGACAGACATGTTATACAGTGCCTTCAGACAGTATTCATACCCCTTGACTTATTTTGTTGTGTTATAGCCTGAATTCAAAATGGATTAAATCTTTTTTTTCTCTCACCCATCTACACACTACCCCATAATAGCAAACTGAAAACATGTTTAAAAATGTTTGTAAATGTATTGAAAATGAAATACAGAAATATCTAATTTACGTAAGTATTCAAATACATGTTAGAATCATCTTTGGCAGTGATTACAACAGCTGTGAGTCTTTCTGAGTAAGTCTCTAAGAGCTTTGCACACCTGGATTGTACAATATTTGCCTGTTATTGTTTTCAAAATTCTTCAAGCTCTGTCAAATTGGTTGTTGGTCATTGCTAGACAACCATTTAAGTTTTGCCATATTTTCAATCAAATTTAAGTCAAAACTGTGACTTAGCCACTTGAGAATATTCGCTGTCTTCTTGGTAAGCAACTCCAGTGTAGATTTGGCCTTGTGTTTTAGGTAATTGTCCTGGTGAAAGGTGAATATGTCAGTGTCTGGTGGAAAGCAGATTGAACCAGGTTTTCCTCTAGGATTCTGCCTGTGCTTAGCTCCATTCCGTTTCTTTTTTTATCCTGAAAAACTCCCCAGTCCTTAAAGGAAAATTCCACCCAAAAACTATCTTTTGGCATTTGTTTCATTAGTCCATTGTTGACATAGTCCCAAAACGTTTTGCTTGTCAGCAATCAAGTTTTCAATATATGTAACTTTCAAAATACGTATTTATATGTTTTGAAAGTTACATACAGTATCTTGAAGACTTGATTGCTGACAAGCAAAATCGTTTGGGACTATCATTAACACCAATAGAAGAAGACAATTCATACCAACCTGCCGGTACCAAATGCTTGTGGTTACTTGCTGGGTCTTTCCATCCTGTAAAACGTAGATTTGTATTATTTTTTTGTGTGTAAATTGTTTGGGCAGATTATTGAAATGTTTAGATACATTTTGACCATTTGTATTTACTGAAACAAGATTAACATTTCATACAAAAATAAAAATTTATCATTTTGACGTTGTTTTCATTTCTTGTGTTACATATTACCAGAAGCATGGCAGGTAATCGTATTGTATTTTATATTTAAATAATGAATGATTTAGATAAAGCCGTATAGAGTTATTTTTCTTTACCACATCAAGGACCGACTGTAGTAGGAGGTCTATGTGGATGAGGGTGGGTCTGGTCCAGTTCTGAACAGGTCTCACTCCACAGTCGTATTTACGCAGGAGGGTCCTGGTGAGCTGGTTCAGAGCAGACCTCTTGGGTTTATCTGCTACCTGTTCAGCTAGAGGGGCTGAATGGAAGTCAAGTAGTAAATCAATCATATGAAATTCAACTCATTGATATATAGGGTTACAAAATGTTCTATAATTATCCAAAAATGTCCAGGTTTTCCAGAAATCCTGGTAGAAGCATCAGAATTTCCTGCTTATTCCCTCCCGTTTCCAGGAATCTTGCAACTGGGATTTCTGGAAAACCTGGGAAAGGTAACTGAATTGAGCAACCCTATTTCTATCAAATAAAACGCAAACCATCTTGTACATGACAAAAATCTACCTGATCATTTACGGTATTAATCTATTCTCAAAATGATTATTGTGTCAAAAATGTTAATTTAAGACCGTTAGGAAAATTGAATTATGTTTACAGACATTGTGACATGTCTCTACAATGGTTAACTCCACTACTAAGAATGAAAAACATGTATATTAAACATAATGAAGAAACATATTAAATAAAAAATATTTTACCATCCATGCATTAATTCTTGATTTATCTATCTCACATGATACATAATTGTCTGTTTCAGATTGGGTTGCAAAATTCCAGTAACTTTCCCCAAATTCCCAGGTTTTCCAGAAATCCCAGTTGGAATATTCCTGGAATCAGAAAGGAATAAACAGGAAATCCAGGAATCCTCCAGCCAAGATTTCTGGGAATGTTGAGGAAATTATCAGAATTTTGCAACCCTAGTTTCAGAGTTGGTTAAAACCCTGAGATTCAAAGGGATGGACTGCCTGTGATCATATATTTGGATTTATAGGATAGGAAGATCAAAGAAGGGTTCCATTGAGTCATACATTTGCAATAAAATAACAAATATCATTATAATAAAACACTCCAACATTAGAGTAAAGATTTAAGCTAAAAATGTATTTGAAAACCGTTACTAGGCCCACTGTCTCATTAACATGTCAATCATCTTTAAATGTAAAGTTGCTTGTTTCATGTAGACAATTCTTAATAGCTCTGACTGGTAAACTGGTCTTTAATGTTTTGTATTTAATTCAAATTTATGGATATTTAATCCAAAACTGATTGTAGAAGAGGAAAACTGTGTGAGTAAAACTTACCTGAGCTTAGTAGAAGCCAAAGAATAGATATCATGTTGAGCAACCAGTTGCAGATCCCCAATCAGTTTTATACACTTAAATCTCCCCTTCAAAATGTTGTAATGGCAGATGATGTTCAAAGTAATTTTCCTTTCTTTCTGTTTCTTTTTGTTCTGAAATGTATTCTGGATGGTTTAAGATGTCTCTTCTTTACTCGCTTTCAACAGTAAATGGACCTGTGTGGGAAAGTTTGAGTGGCATCTGTATTGATTTTCTATTAACATGGTAAGATGATACTTTTTTAAAGGAGTGAGGCAGACCCACTCCTTTGCTATTGAGGCAGTGCAGAGGTGAAATATGGCTGTAGATGGCTAGTTACATAACTGCTGATTGATTTACTAAAGTATAGTTTGTAGAATGTTATGTCCCTTGTCGACTGAGGTGAATGAAGCAACAGCAGCCAAGGTGATGATGTCTGGGGTCATTTTTTCTCTTTTTTTTCTCTTTTCCAAATAGCATTTTTGAGTTTTTAAATTGAGTAGAAATGCAGTAAATGAGCTTGGAAGAACCCCCCTCCCCTCCCCTCCCCTCCCCTCCTTGCCTATACAGTAGGTGCACATATTTCAAAACAGTTTAGGCTAACGTTTATTTATCCTTGTAATGATGAATCAATCGTTTGCCTAAAGGTTATTTGTCCCTTGCCGTAACCGCGCGCACCCACGTTGGTTGCGCGCGTCCGTTTTTTGGACAGGCGAATGCCCTCTTCTCAGCTCTGCTTGGGTGTGGCTGTTTGAGAGATGGACTTTTTTTCATCCGAAGTGGGACTGTAGGCGTTTGTGGGAAATAAACAAGAAATTCGGCCTTTTCTGCCATGAGAGTTGAACAACAGAGTGAACATGGGGAAAACAACGAATTCGGTGAGCACGAAGTAACGGAGTGGAATAAAAATGCAGCAAGTGACATTTCAAAAACTTCAACCTTGCATGAGATCGTTAACAACTAATCAAAAGAGATACATCCTACATTTTCTGTGTGGATAGCCACTAAATAATATCACGACACGACCTTATTCCTTTGTGAAACAGTGAATGACACATCTGTTTCAATTTATCTCAAGTGTGGGAGATTCTATTTGTTTCTAAACTGTTGTCACAAAGTATTCTGTCTGACATACAAATATGTTTGAAATGACGTCTCGTTCAACGTATCACAACAACCAGGTGGAAAAATAGTTATGTTATTGTCATAAATCTTAGCAAAAACTGTAATTAGCGAAAGGTAATCTGTCAAAAGCACTAACAACATGCATAGCCTACCCATAGTTTTGGAATATACCTGTATCCTACTAGCGGACTAAACTCCGTTCCATGGTGAAGAAAGTTTATGATGAACTTCACCATGGAGTGGAGTTTAGTCCGCTAGTGTCCTACAAACTGGACAAAACGCCATCAGCTTCAACTCATTATGTTTCATCTTAAACAATTCCCATTTGTTGTGTTTCACACTAATTTGTTCACTGTATCTATTGGTTATTTATTCTATTTTGTAACAGTGGAATGCAAGGCCAGGCAAATTACACATTACGTTTCACACAGTACAAAGTACCAGATAAGATTTATGGCATTTGGGATAGAGTTTTAGTGAGCTGGTCCACTATTTGGCTAGTAATTAATCAACCTGTCTCGAGCCCATTTATAGCCCCCATTTATAGCTTGACATAACTGTTTTTTCCCCACAATTAATGTCCTATCTACAGTAATCTGGGTCAGGGTTCAAGTGGCTTTTTGTGTATGTCAGAAAAACATCCACTGCCTTTGTCACTTAAACCCTGGTAGCATTGTAAATGGAATGATAAACAGAGGCACTAGCTATCATGTCAGGGCCCAAAATAGAGGCTAACCAAGACCACAGCTCTCCATATATGTCTGCCACACTGTTACCCTGACATTTCCACCTGCTGCTATTGGGGGGCTTTATATAGCATCATGCCTCTGAGCTGGCACACACACATATATATATATATTATTTTAACTGTTTAGCTACTACTGTTCTGGTGTATCACTTCAAAACCTCAGCTATGGCTGGTTAAGGATACTACTTTAAGTTATATTGTATTAGGTATAACTGCATCATGACTCCTGTACACTATGAATGAGTGATGTTGAATATATTTACCAGGCTGCGGACTTACGTGAGGCTTATCTGATCTTGCAAACTGGCAAACAATGGGCATAGCTTCGGGGCAATGTTTTAGTTGGTTCCATCCCATTCATGTAGTACCATTGTAATTGTTTTGGGCAATGTTTCCCCAACTGATCCTTGTGACCCTCAGCCATTCCACATATTTGATCTAATCCACTAGCACACCTGATTCAACTAGAAAACTAATCCGGTGTTTTAGTGTTGGAATAGATCAAATATGTGCAGGGCCAGGACCGGTTCGGGAAACATTGGGTTAGAGTACCCACGTGGTGGAATATATAGCCTCACATAGACTCCTATTTACTTCCGGCGACACTACTCCTGTTAAAAATTGACCTCGAAATATGGACTAGAAATGAAATCCGCACAAATCATATTTCTTTGTTCCCTCGACCTGGCCCTGCCCATATGGAAAATAATCATACAAATCAAATAAAAATCTTGTGTGGCCGAAGAGCATTATTTGTACAAAATCTAATAAGTCATCTAATAAGATTGTATGTGTTTTCTTATATGTCAATGGTGTATTTGTCTATGTGACTTATATGCCTTAAGTTACATACACAGTTGAATACATGATTATGGTGAATTTCCTACGAAGATATGATATATGTAGAACGCCGCAGCCCGTCTGGTGTTCAACCTTCCCAAGTTCTCTCATGTCACCCTGCTCCTCCGCACACTCCACTGGCTTCCAGTTGAAGCTCGCATCTGCTACAAGACCATGGTGCTTGCCTACGGAGCTGTGAGGGGAATGGCACCTCCGTACCTTCAGGCTCTGATCAGTCCCTACACCCAAAGAAGGGCACTGCGTTCATCCACCTCTGGCCTGCTTGCCTCCCTACCTCTGCGGAAGCACAGTTCCCGCTCAGCCCAGTCAAAACTGTTCGCTGCTCTGGCACCCCAATGGTGGAACAAGCTCCCTCACGACGCCAGGACAGCGGAGTCAATCACCACCTTCCGGAGACACCTGAAACCCCACCTCTTTAAGGAATACCTGGGATAGGACAGTTGATTTATCCACAGCAGGGATCTCCAACAGTTGGATTGTGAGCTAGCCCGCCTATGAGTAGCTCGCCAAACAATTCTGAAAGTGCATGTCTTTTTCACGTTCCACCACAAACTGTGATAAACAAATCATACAAGTATCAGATACTTCAAGCTCCCATACTATCAGAGTATGTGAGTGGAGTGGACCAGTCAGAAATCTCACTCATCGCTCATGGAGCGGTCTTTGCGCATCGCTCAACATCCTTTCCCCTGCTTGGCAAAAAATCAGTCAGACCTCACAGGGAGAAGAGCTGCTCCTCCAAATTCCCTCAATTCATTGTTTGTTTAAAAATATCATTTAACAAACACCCCATCTACTTTTGTGACTATGTACCATTTGGTTTTGATGTAGGCTATCATAAGAAGCTTCAACATTTCAACATGACGTAGGCTATTTAACAAGGACCTAGCTGATGAAATGCAGTGGTTGTTATAATTATTTATTTTTTAAATGCTTTTTCTCTGATTGTTTGATCACATACTTTTGACTCACATTTTACAGTTGGTAGACAACTTTAGCACTGTTACAAAGTCTTTAATTAACAATATCCTGTATAGAAATCAAAACGTCTCCGGTGCTGCTGCATGGGCTCACTCTTTGTCTTGCTATCAATTACACAGGCTGTGTGACCTATTTCTCGACACGTATCAATACGTCTGCACTTTAGTGGTGGGGTAGGCTAAATAAATACAACAGAATACGCCTAATTAAAAAGGAAATGAAAATGGTGGGCAGAGCATGCCCAAAGCTTGTGACTGAGTGGCAAAGAAGTGAAATTGGACTGAAGGCCAATGGGTCAAAAAATAATTTTCACCTGCTCCTCATTCCACTCCAGCTCCACTCCGCTCACATTCTCTGCCTACCATCCCATCAAATCCACATTGACATTATCCCACCCGTAATATCCGCAATTGGCTTAAAAAGCCAAAGGTAACATTATCTACCAATTCATTTCCAGCAATATTGCCCCTGTATGTCTGTGTGGTGCATGCGTTTGTCTATCATTCTCTTCCTGGAGCCAGTTAGCGATCATGATAACTATCTTCTGGGTTGATAGAAAGACTTTACCCAAAACCTGTTTGAGACAATCAGTTGTGTTGTGACAAAGTAGGGATGGTATACAGAAGATAGCCCTATTTGGTAAAAGACCAAGTCCATATTATGTCAAGAACAGATCAAATAAGCAAAGAGAAACGACAGTCCATCATTACTTTAAGACATGAAGGTCAGTCAATATGGAACATTTTAAGAACTTTAAAAGTTTCTTCAAGTGCCGTCGCAAAAACCATCAAGCGCTATGATGAAACTGGCTCTCATGAGGACCGCCACAGGAAAGGAAGACCCAGAGTTACCTCTGCTGCAGAGGATAAGTTCATTAGAGTTATGAGCCTCATAAATTGCAGCCCAAATTAAACCTTCACAGAGTTAAAGTAACAGACACATTTCAACATCAACTGTTCATAGGAGACTGTGTGAATCAGGCCTTCATGGTCAGATTGCTGAAAAGAAACCACTACTAAAGGCCACCAATAAGAAGAGACTTGCTTGGGCCAAGAAACATGAGCAATGCACATTAGACCGGTGGAAATCTGTCCTTTTGTCTGATGTGTCCAAATTTGAGATTTATGGTTCAAACCGCCGTGTCTTTGTGAGACGCAGAGTAGGTGAATGGATGATCTCCGCATTTGTAGTTCCCACCGTGAAGCATGGAGGTGTAATGGTGTGGGGGTGCTTTGCTGGTGACATTGTCTGTGATTTATTTAGAATTCAAGGCACTCTTAACCAGCATGGCTACCACAGCATTCTGAAGCGATATGCCATCCCATCTGGTTTGCACTTAGTGGGGCAATCATTTGTTTTTCAACAGGACAATGACCCAACACACCTCTGGGCTATTTGACCAAGAAGGAGAGTGATAGAGTGCTGCATCAGATAAGCTGGCCTCTACAATCACCTGACCTCAACTCAATTGAGATGGTTTGGGATGAGTTGGACCGCAGAGTGAAGGAAAAGCAGCCAACAAGTGCTCATCATATGTGGGAACTTCTTCAAGACTGTTGGAAGAGCATTCCAGGTGAAGCTGGTTAAGAGAATGCCAAGAGTGTGCAAAGCTGTCAAGGAAAAAGGTGGCCACTTTGAAGAATCTGAAATATATTTTGATTTGTTTAACACTTTTTTGGTTACTACATGATTCCATATGTGTTATTTCATAGTTCTGATGTCTTCACTATTATTCTACAATGTAGAAAATAGTAAAAGTAAAGAAAAACCCTTGAATAAGTAAGTGTGTTCAAACTTTTGACCGGTACTGTATACAGTGCATTCGAAAAGTATTCAGACCCCTTTACTTTTTCCACATTTTGTTACGTTACAGCCTTATTCTAAAACGTATTAAATTGCTTTTTTTCTCATCAATTTACACACAATATCTCATAATGACAAAGCAAAAAATGTTTTTTCAATTTTTTTGTAAATGTACATACATATAAAAATATAGCACATTTACGTAAGTTTTCAGACCCTTTGCTCTGTACTTTGTTGAAGCACCTTTGGCAGCGGTTACAGCCTCGAGTCTTCTTGGGCATGATGCTGCAAAGTTGGCACACCTGTATTTGGGGAGTTTCTCACATTCTTCGCTGCAGATCCTCTCAAGCTCTGTCAGGTTGGATGGGGAGCGTCACTGCACAGCTATTTTCAGGTCTCTCCAGAGATGTTAGATCAGGTTCAAGTCCGGGCTCTGGCTGGGCCACTCAAGGACATTCAGAGACTTGTCTAGAAGCCACTCCTGCATTGTCTTGGCTGTGTGCTTCGGGTCGTTGTCCTGTTGGAAGGTGAAGCTTCACCCCAGTCTGAGGTCCTGAGCGCTCTGGAGAAGGTTTTCATCAAGGATCTCTCTGTACTTTTCTCCGTTCATCTTTCCCTCGATCCTGACTAGTCTCCCAGTCCCTGCCGCTGCCACCACCATGCTTCACCGTAGGGATGGTGCCAGGTTTCCTCCATCCCTTTTGATTTAAAAATAACTTTCCATACATGTTTGCCCATGTAAGAAGTAGTCCGAAAGTGACTTTTTGGACCTGAATGCCAATACAAGGTGCTCAAAGTTGACCCATTTTGCATACCATACCATGATACATCCATGTCTTCGTCACTGGAAAAGATAGTTGTTTGTTATCATTTAAAAGCTTATGAACAGGGTTGTCAAACTATTTGATAATTTCTTGCCTTAAACGTCAATTATCTAAAAACGCTATTTTGTGTTGTGCCCTCCATCAGTTGAAACACGTGCTCTTGAATACACTCTTTGTTTACCGTATGTTTGACACCCCTGAATTAGTGTCTAAGATGACAACTGTGAGATGTCATGCTTACACCATTAGTCAATGAGTATGAACTAGTTGAATGGAAACCCTGCATATTGTACATATGAGCTATGAAGATTTCAGGTCGTTATTGCAAATGAGTTCTCAGTGACTTACTTGCTTAAATGGTAAAATAAAGTGCATTGTCCCAGACATCTTTATCAGCTGGCTCCCTGACCAGGCTTATGACTCTTTAGATAACCTATTTCTCTCTGTCCCCATTGGAACAGACCCTTTAGAAGGACTCAGTCACGTAGAGGTGAAACTTAGGGTTTATCTCTGCTTTAGCAGCTATGTCTTTGGTCAGAGTTATCAGAAACAGACTGGCACAAGGCCAGGGTAGAGCTATAGTTCTTGGAAAGGTCCCATTGTAATGTCCACTCTGATACCAGGTCAGCCAGGGGGACATCAGCCATGCTGTTGGACTGCTGACCACACAGCCTCCAGAGGAGGGCCAGGGGACTGAGGAAACCGCAGACACAGAAGGCAACAGGGAGACTCAGAAAAGTAGGCCGGAAGTTGGGAAGGAAAGGAGAAAAATGCTGAGGGTCTGGTGATAAACAAACTGATATTTGATGTTTAATACATAAAATCTATGCTTTGTGTTGACTCATTCTAAAATGTCCTCAGGGACTCCACCTAAAGATGACCTTCAGACAGCCATCGAGCTCAGCTTGCAAGAATCCCAGTCAGAGGAGATCGAGCTCAACAGGTATAGTAGTGGTATTGTAGTCCAGTACCTCGCCATCGCCCCTTAGCTTGCTGTTTTCTTGCTGAACAAAGTCACCAATTAAGTCATCTCTCAATTAAAAAGTGATAACATCTGAAGTGAACACAGTGGTATGAGCAATAAATAACGTAAACGAAAAAGGATGACAGTGAAATACCAGGGTCCTGTTCATAGGGGCACGCAACAGGAAACGTTTCGCAACGGAAAACACAAATGAGCATTTCTTATTGGACAAGTACACGTACTCCCTCCCCATTTGAGTCCATTTTCTTCCATTTGGTGCCCATTGAACACAACCCAGGTGTAACTCAATCAGACCATTGTCTACAGTTGATGAGTGACATGTTTTGGTGTGTACCAGGGCACTGGACGCCAGCGTGGAGGACAGGGCTGCACGAGTGAAGAGGAAGCGCTGCGAGGCCCAGGGAGCGAGCTGCAGCCCTGCAGACTGGATCCGCCAGGATGAGTGGCCTGTGGGCATCCACAACATGGGCAACACCTGCTGGTTCAGTGCCGTCATACAGGTGAGATAACACACACAGTATTCACAAAAAGTTATTTAGAGAGTCTGCTCTGGAGCTTGCACTGCAAAATATACACAAAATATATGCACAGTAAAAGAGAATTGTGCCAGTGAGATGAGAACCCCAATATGAACAGGATAAAAAGTTTAGTGGAAAATTCTGGGTTTGTGCTGTGGATCTTATTGCTGTGTCATTTAGGCCCACCTGTTATATCACCAGTCAGGCCCTGGCTGTGACACGCTCTCTCTCTCTTTCGGTCTGTCTCTGTCTCTCACACACCTGTTTTTGTCTCTTATGAGCTTCTTCCCTTGGCTGTTAACAAGCTTTTGCATTATGTAAAGGTTATATGGTTATCAAGTTTGGAACTTTGGGGAGTTGGTAATTGCAAACCTTCATTTGAAGCCTCTGGAGACAATTACCAAAGTTAATATCGTACAGTAAAGGTTGTATTTGAATTTTGTGTTGGTCTGCAGAATCCCTTGGACTCCTCTGGTCTCTGTAATACGACCTTGACTTTCTACACCACCTCCTAAGTGTGGTGGCCATGTGTACAACTTCTCTCTGTTTTCTGAAACCTTTCAAGACTTTTCGTGTGACTTGGTTCAAAATATTACAGCTAGGAGAGAAGGCCCCTAACACGTTTGTTTGTGTCCAATTCGCTGAACGATGTCGACTTCTGTCAAGAGATATTACCTGACTTTTCCCCCTGCTCTCTCAACTGAAACCAAACATTTCAGAACATTTATTTTCAACCAGTTGCCACACAATCAAGCCATATTGTGCTAATTGAGTTATCGGTAATACCAGGAGGATGGGGAAAGATGAGGTGCGGTGGTGGGGTTTTTACTTTCCTAACGCAAAAGCTTCTTGCTGCTCTAATACTATTAAGTGTCCATTCCAGACTGAATTTAGCTGGGCCTATCAGGTGGCCCCGCTGAAATTCAAGCCTTCATTGATATTGATAGACTGCAAGGGTAATTAAATAGTGCAGTGTTGTGATGACAGAGCAGGCGATGAACTCTGTAGCCTGGACTGAAATGAGTTTATATCGGTAGATTAGGCCGAATGGGAACGCTCATTTGTCTTAATTTCATTCAGATATGGGTCACATCGAAAAAAGCACTAAAAACCCAGAGGAAATATCATCAGGCGATAGGAATATCATCAGGCGATAGGAATATCATCAGGCGATAGGAATACCATCAGGCGACAGGAATATCATCAGGCGATAGGAAGGCATGCACACATTTTGAGTGGCTGGGAAGTTGTTTGAAATGGCTGCATTCTAAATCCAATCTCTTCTTTAGCAAACCCTGATGACATTTTCTGTTGATTGTGCTTGTTTACGCTTTTATTTTACTATTTTCATCACAATTTGCTCATAGAAAGTTTGATTGAGACTCACTAAATGACCTCATGTGGCTGTGTACTCATATTTCTGTGGTATCTGGTGTGGTACGCTTTCCAGTCAGATTGTGATAAGCTGTAATTGGGTTTCTGGGAAACGAGAAAGTTGAGAAGACACATAGGCATAATGCGATCAAAAACTCTGGAATATTGTTGTCGCTTCGAAACTGCACGTAAGGCTCCATTATTTTGTATTGTATATGTTACACAGAGTTAAGACTCAGCAATAAAACATACTACAGCTCGCCAGCATCAATGAAGCATCATGTCACTAATTTGTATAAATAGAAAACAATCACATTGATTTGTCTTGTTATAGAGGAAAATCACCAATCACACAAAGTTATATTATTCTCAGTGGCATCTTTTGCTTGCTTAACTGTGACTCTTGTGTGTTAACCTCCTTAAATATCCTCGACAGTTACATTTTACAAATGAAAAGACGGTGTTAAGGAAAGGTGACCAATCTCATCTTTGTTATTTCAGTCCCTGTTCCACCTGCCGGTGTTCCGCAAATTGGTACTCAACTACTGCCTGTCAGAGCGAATCCTGGAGAAGTGTAAGAGCCACTCGGTGAGTGTCCAATGGAGGGCCAGGAGCCCTGAGGAATAGAGTAGGGAACCTTTGGATCCCAGAGACTGAAGAGTCAAGGGAAGGCTGGCTGGTGTTAGAGAGGAAACTAGACTAGAGGGTTATAGAGTGTGCATAAAGATGACGTGTAACACTCTATACTAACTTTCTTGAATAAGCATTGACAAACAATTTATAAACAGTGTACATGTTATAAGCAAATGTTATACAAATGTATATACATTTTTAAGTTTATATTTGCACATGAAAGTTGGGCTGAACAATCCCTTTGCATATAGAGATATTGTTGAAAACTGTAAAGTGTTGTGCAGGTTTTCCATGGCAGCTCTGTGAAGTGAGAGAAGCCTAACATATACCTGTGTTCTCAGGACAAGAGGAACATAGCCTTCATGCAGGAGCTGCGCTGTCTCTTTGCTCTCATGGTGGGCTCCACTCGCAGGTTTGTGGACCCGTCTGCTGCAGTCGAGCTTTTGAGAGAGGCTTTCAGATCCACTGAGGCCCAACAGGTACACACTGAGGCCCAACAGGTACACACTGAGGCCCAACAGGTACACACTGAGGCCCAACAGGTACATGCACGCGCACACACAAACTCGTGTCACTGCGTATACACACACACACACACACTTGGGTCATTGCCAGGACTTTACAACTACTGTGTATACGTGTTCATTCTAGGATGTGAGTGAGTTCACCCACAAACTCCTTGACTGGCTTGAAGATGCCTTTCAGCTGGCTGCCAATGGAAAGTAAGTCAAGGATTTGATCCCTAACAGGCAGCGCTGTACAAGAGCACTTCAAGTACATCTTGTCATAGCTAACTAAGATGCCATAGCTACAGTATTTTGTTGTTGTTGTAGTTGGTTCAACTAGTGTATGTGACATTGACATTCCATAAAATCCTGTACCAGTATTATCTCTGTATTGAAGTACAGTACATCAGATATTGAGTTGCTTGAGGTATGAACGTGACATCTTATCTTCAGCAGCCTGGAAGATAAAAAAGAAAATCCAATGGTTCAGCTTTTCTATGGGACGTTTGTGGCAGAGAGAACACATGAGGGTAAGTATAGAATGGACATTTTAATTTTTGTTATACATACTATGGGGCCTCAAGTATTTCCTGATCACATGAGCTGATCAGGAAAAACTCAAGTTATTAGGCTATGACTCTTTTCATTATCAATGGCTATGACTTTTGTCATAACCTGATGTAGCCTTTAACTAGGCCCCAGAGATTTTCCTGCGGAGGTCCCATCGTGAAGAAAAACTCCTGACCCTTCTTATGCCATCAGTATTTTTTCTGTCAATTCACATTGATGTTTGACCATGTTTAGGCAAGACCTTATCCAACATCGAGCAGTTTGGCCAGTACCCCTTACAAGTGAATGGTTTCAACAACTTGGAGGAATGTCTGGAAGGTGCCATGGTAGAAGGGGAGATTGAAGCCCTCCATCCGGATCAAACCATTTCATCTGGCAGCAAGGTGAGCATACCAAATTCCTAGCTTTATGTTTAATTTGAATGTTGTGAATGTTAAGCCAAATCTAAATGTTAATGTAATATACACTACCGTTCAAAAGTTTGGGGTCACTTAGAAATGTCCTTGTTCTTGAAAGAAAAGCACATTTTTTTGCCCATTTAAAATAACATCAAATTGATCATAAATACCGTGTAGACATTGTTAATGTTGTAAATGACTATTGTAGCTGGAAACAGCTGATATTTTTTATGGAATATCTACATAAACTTAGAGGCCCATTATCAGCAGCCATCACTCCTGTGTTCCAATGGCACGTTGTGTTAGCTAATCCAAGTTTATCATTTTAAAAGGCTAATTGATCATTAGAAAATCCTTTTGCAATTATGTTAGCACAGCTGAAAACTGTTGTCTGATTAAAGAAGCAATACTACTGGCCTTCTTTAGACTATTTGAGTATCTGGAGCATCAGCATTTGTGGGTTCGATTACAGGCTCAAAATGGCCAGTCTATTCTTATTCTGAGAAATGAAGACTATTCCGTGCGAGAAATTGCCAAGAAACTGAAGGTCTCGTACAACGCTGTGTACTACTCCCTTCACAGAACAGCGCAAACTGGCTCTAACAGAATAGAAAGAGGATTGGGAGGCCCTGGTGCACAAATTAGCAAGAGGACAAGTACATTAGTGTCTAGTTTGAGAAACAAACACATCACAAGTCCTCAACTGGCAGCTTCATTAAATAGTACCCGCAAAACACCAGTCTGAACGTCAACAGTGAAGAGGCGACTCCGGGATGCTGGCCTTCTAGGCAGAGTTGCAAAGAAAAAGCCATATCTCAGACTGGCCAATAAAAAGAAAAGATTAAGATGGGCAAAATAACACAGACAATGGACAGAGGAACTCTGCCTAGAAGGCCAGCATCCCGGAGTCGCATGGAATAGCTTTCATTTCTCAGATCAAGAATAGACTGACGAGTTTCAGAAGAAAGTCTTTGTTTCTGGCCATTTTGAGCCTGTAATCAAACCCACAAATGCTGATGCTCCAGATACTTAACTAGTCTAAAGAAGGCCAGTTTTATAGCTTCCTTAATCAGCACAACAATTTTCAGCTGTGCAAACATAATTGCAAAAGGGTTTTCTAGTGATCAATTAACCTTTTCAAATAATAATCTTGGATTAGCTAACACAACGTGCCATTGGAACACAGGAGTGATGGTTGCTGATAATGGGCCTCTGTACGCCTATGGACATATTCCATTAAAAATCAGGCGTTTCCAGCTACAATAGTCATTTACAACTTTAACAATGTCTACACTGTCTTTCTTATCAATTTGATGTGATTTTAATGGACAAAAAATGTATTTTCTTTCAAAAACAAAGACATTTCTAAGTGACCACAAACTTTTGTTAACGGTAGTGTAGATATACATAGAAATGTATAGTATCTGGGAATATTCATGTGGATGGGAATTCTCTCTGTTCCAGAGATGGTTCTCAAAGTTACCACCAGTGTTGACCTTTGAACTGTCCAGGTTTGAGTTCAACCAGTCGTTAGGACGCCCAGAGAAGATTCACAAGAAACTGGAGTTCCCACAAATCATTTATATGGACAGGTGAGCTGCTTGATATTCATTTGTGAAAAAGCTAAAACTGTGTACACTACCGGTCAAAGGTTTTACAACATCTCACAAAGATACTCCAATTTGGACTCCAGACCAAAGGACACATTTCCACCGGTCTAATGTCCATTGCTCGTATTTCTTGGCACAAGCAAGTCTCTTCTTCTTATTGGTGTCCTTTAGTAGTGGTTTCTTTGCAGCAATTCGACCATGAAGGCCTGATTTCACGCAGTGTCCTCTGAACAGTGGATTTTGAGATGTCTGTTACTTGAACTCTGAAGCATTTATTTGGGCTGCAATTTCTGAGGCTGGTAACTCTAATGAACTTATCCTCTGCGGCAGAGGTAACTCTGGGTCTTCCATTCCTGTGGCGGTCCTCATGAGAGCCAGTTTCATCATAGCGCTTGATGGTTTTTGCGACTGCACTTGAAGAAACTTTCAAAGTTCTTGACATTTTCCGTATTGACTGACCTTCATGTCTTAAAGTAATGATGGACTGTCGTTTCTCTTTGCTTATTTGAGGTGTTCTTGCCATAATATGGACTTGGTATTTTTCCAAAAAGGGCTACCTTCTGTATATCACCCCTACCTTGTCACAACACAGGCTCAAACCATTGTAGATTGGCTCATACGCATTAAGAAGGAAAGAAATTACACAAATTCACTTTTAACAAGGCACACCTGTTAGTTGAAATGCATTCCAGGTGACTACCTCATGAAGCTGGTTGAGAGAATGCCAAGAGTGTGCAAAGCCGTCATCAAGGCAAAGGATGGCTACATATTGAAAACAAATCAAAATATATTTAACTCTTTTTTTTTACTACATTATTCCATGTGTTATTTAATAGTTTTTATGTCTTCACTATTATTCTACAATGTAGAAAATAGTAAATATAAAGAAAAACCCTTGAATGAGTAGGTGTTCTAAAACGTTTGACTGGTAGTGTATATGTGTTATTATATGTCTCTAAACATATATATTCATATGAAGAGTTTATTTCCAAAACACTACGGTATGTGATATACTGTATGTGGTTGTTTCACCTAGCTATCTGAAGATTAATGCACTATCTGTAAGTCACTCTGAATAAGAGCATCTGCTAAATGACTAAAATGTCAGTGTTTTACACACAGATCTCATATTACTGTATTGATTATTTTATTTGTTTTATTATTGATGTCACGTGTCATTTATACAGTTCTTTATTTTTTTTAAGTAGTTATTTGTTACATTTGACTGTGTAAAACCTAGCAGTACTACTTTATTTTTCTGAGAGTGAGGTGAATATACAGTGAGGGGAAAAAAGTATTTGATCCCCTGCTGATTTTGTACATTTGCCCACTGACAAAGAAATGATCAGTCTATAATTTTAATGGTAGGTTTATTTGAACAGTGAGAGACAGAATAACAACAACAAAAATCCTGAAAAACACGTGTCAAAAACGTTCTAAAATGATTTGCATTTTAATGAGGGAAATAAGTATTTGACCCCTCTGCAAAACATGACTTAGTACTTGGTGGCAAAACCCTTGTTGGCAATCACAGAGGTCAGACGTTTCTTGTAGTTGGCCACCAGGTTTGCACACATCTCAGGAGGGATTTTGTCCCACTCTTTGCAGATCTTCTCCAAGTCATTAAGGTTTCGAGGCTGATGTTTGGCAACTCAAAGCTTCAGCTCCCACAGATTTTCTATGGGATTAAGGTCTGGAGACTGGCTAGGCCACTCCAGGACCTTAATGTGCTTCTTCTTGAGCCACTCCTTTGTTGCCTTGGCCGTGTGTTTTGGGTCATTGTCATGCTGGAATACCCATCCACGACCCATTTTCAATGCCCTGGCTGAGGGAAGGAGGTTCTCACCCAAGATTTGACGGTACATGGCCCCGTCCATCGTCCCTTTGATGCGGTGAAGTTGTCCTGTCCCCTTAGCAGAAAAACACCCCCGAAGCATAATGTTTCCACCTCCATGTTTGACGGTGGGGGTGATGTTCTTGGGGTCATAGGCAGCATTCCTCCTCCTCCAAACACGGCGAGTTGAGTTGATGCCAAAGAGCTCCATTTCGGTCTCATCTGACCACAACACTTTCACCCAGTTGTCCTCTGAATCATTCAGATGTTCATTGGCAAACTTCAGACCGGCATGTATATGTGCTTTCTTGAGCAGGGGGACCTTGCGGGCGCTGCAGGATTTCAGTCCTTCACGGCGTAGTGTGTTGCCAATTGTTTTCTTGGTGACTATGGACCCAGCTGCCTTGAGATCATTGACAAGATCCTCCCGTGTAGTTCTGGGCTGATTCCTCACCGTTCTCATGATCACTGCAACTCCACAAGGTGAGATCTTGCATGGAGCCCCAGGCTGAGGGAGATTGACAGTTCTTTTGTGTTTCTTCCATTTGCGAATAATCGCACCAAATGTTGTCACCTTCTCACCAAGCTGCTTGGCGATGGTCTTGTAGCCCATTACAGCCTTGTGTAGGTCTATAATCTTGTCCCTGACATCCTTGGGGAGCTCTTTGGTCTTGGCCATGGTGGAGAGTTTGGAATCTGATTGATTGATTGCTTCAGTGGACAGATGTCTTTTATACAGGTAACAAGCTGAGATTAGGATCACTCCCTTTAAGAGTGTGCTACTAATCTCAGCTCTTTACCTGTATAAAAGACACCTGGGAGCCAGAAATCTTTCTGATTGAGAGGGGGTCAAATACTTATTTCCCTCATTAAAATGCAAATCAATTTATAACATTTTTGACATGCATTTTTCTGGATTTTTTTGTTGTTCTGTCTCTCTGTTCAAATAAACCTACCATAAACATTTTTGACTGATCATTTCTTTGTCAGTTGGCAAATGTACAAAATCAGCAGGGGATCAAATACATTTTTCCCTCACTGTACAGCGTTTTGCAAAAAAAACATGATTATATGTTTCTCTGAAATTAAACCATCAAGTGATTAGATTTTAAACAAATACAAAACTGTCATTGAACAACCTCATGCCTGATTAGATAGTCAAAAAACACACCAATCTCTTTCATAAATCATTTAAATAAATGCTCATTTACCATAGTTTCTGAAAATGGAAATATAGCGTTTTGGATAGAAACTTTTCAGTATATATTGAGTATCAGCGTGCATTTACAGTAGACTGAGCATTGTATTGCATTGTAATGATGATACTGTAATTGGGGAAGGAATCAGAGTCAAATAAACTCTTGTGGGAAACTAAGTTTACTGTATGCAAACAGATACCTTCACAAGAACAATGAGCAGACCCACAACAGGAGAGAAGAGGTGAAGCAACTGAAGGAGCAGCTCACAGTCCTGCAGCAGAAACTGGAACGGTGATTTTATTGAGTTTACTATTTGTAAAGCAGTGTGACACATCAGGTACATGCCAATACACATTTTGGAGGACAACTGTGCTCTTTTAGCTAATCATGTTTTATTGAAGAATTCACTGATGACTGCACCAGGATGGATACCTCCAAATGTGTCCACTGAGAGTGAATAAATCATGAGTTAGTAGAAAAAGTAACGTACACACAGTGTTTCTCTAATATGAGTGTTTTGATTCACGTAGGAAGTGTCCTGCTCGTGAATCATGACTGACATGTTTTTTTGTTGTTGATGAAATCTGTTTGTCACCAATTTACCATGAGTTCAACCTTTTGTCTCCTTCTGTTTTCAGCTACAGAAACTATGGCTCCGGGCCGACAAACTATCCCCTGGCAGACATGTTACAGTACATGTTGGAGTTCGCCTGCACTAAGCCCACCAGTGTGTCCCCTGCTGAAGACGCGAGGCTGGCTGCATCTTCCCCCACTCCCCCCAGCAGCACTCCCCCCAGCAGCAACCCCCCCAGCAGCAACCCCCCCAGCAGCACTCCCCCCAGCAGCACTCCCCCCAGCAGCACTCCCCCCAGCAGCACTCCCCCCAGCAGCACTCCCCCCAGCAGCACTCCCCCCAGCAGCAACCCCCCCAGCAGCACTCCCCCCAGCAGCACTCCCCCCAGCAGCACTCCCCCCAGCAGCACTCCCCCCAGCAGCAACCCCCCCAGCAGCACTCCCCCCAGCAGCACTCCCCCCAGCAGCACTCCCCCCAGCAGCAACCCCCCCAGCAGCACTCCCCCCAGCAGCACTCCCCCCAGCAGCAACCCCCCCAGCAGCAACCCCCAGCACACAGACGCCAACCCTGACGATACCAGGCAAGGACCTCTGGGACAACTGTCTCAATTGTCAAGGTTATGTGTGCATGTAGAAGTTTCCAGTGCTTACACGATATCTAGTCCTGTCACGACTTACCGGTACTCCTTATTAGTCAATGTGACTGCAGTGCCAACACTTTGTGACGTGTTCCTACCTAGAGTGTCAATGTGAAGTCAGTCAATTCAGGGGATAATTGAAAATCAATGAATACATTTGAAACTCCTAGTAAAAAACGATGGGAAATATTAAAATGATTTCAGATATGAGATTTACCAAATCACCCCTGTAATGTTTTACCTGTTAGCCTACGTATAGTACATCACCCACTCTCTCTTCACTGTATGCCAACCCCATTTGTTGACACCTTGCCTTTCCTCTGTGGGTCTCCTCAGTCAGTGTCATGAGCCAGGAGACGCAGGCCCGTCCGACAGCTCCACCTGTCAGCAGAAGCCCTCTTCGAGCCAGAGGACGCCCATCTACAAGCCCTTCACCCAGTGCAGACCCCCCATGGACGCCCCACCTCACCCCGCCCCCCACAGTGTGACGGAGGAGGAGCTGCGCTTCGTCAAGACCTGCCTGCAGCGCTGGAGGACAGAGATGGAGAACAACATGAACGGTACGGTCACCTACACCTGGATTCACTAATGATAACCTCTTTGCAATTGGGTTCAAGTTGAAATGTTTTGTTGTCCATTACAGCCACTCTCGGTAAGATTTGCATAGCACCGGCAAAGTGTGAACAATGGATCTTCTACATCCTATGACATTTTCACATGCAAATAGCACTTCATTTCTGTGATGGCTCTGTGGTGATTGCGAGATTCTCTTCCATGAGAGCATGTTTACCTGTTTAAACATGATTTGATGCTATATGTGGTAATACTGATTTACTGTACATATCTAGTGATAACTCTTCATTTGGATGTGTGTCATGAGCAGACGGCCTACTCTAGCTGTCAAGTCAGTTATCCCAGAGTGTCTACTCTAGAGTGTGTGTGTGTGTGTCTGGCCCGGCCCCAGGTGCACTGCATTGATCTGTGTGTCTCGGTGCTCAGAGCTAAAGGCCAGCATCGACAGGGTCAGCCAAGCGCTGGAGGGCATGTACTCGGATAACAGCCTGTGTCAGGTAAGATCCCATCTATCTGACAGTCCATGTCAGGTTAAAGCATGTGATACACTAATATAACTTTGTTAGATTGAACATGTGTCACAAGCATTGCATAATGATTCATCTCGGAACCCAGAACCAAATCTTGTCAGGTACTCGATTTGGCATTATGTTACCGCTCTGTCACAAGAGACTATAATGATTAACGGTTTGTGCTAAAACTTTACTTTTCTAGTCCTAATCTCTTGTTTGATGTGTGCGCATGCCAATACAGAAAGTTTCTCTTGTTTTGATGTGTGTGAAGGTGCCGTACAGGCTTCACGCTGTCCTCGTCCACGAGGGCCAAGCCTCGGCCGGCCACTACTGGGCATATATCTACGACCACAGCAACCAGTGCTGGATGAAGTACAACGACGTCATCGTCAGCGAGTCCTCCTGGGAGGAGCTGGTCAAGGACTCGTACGGAGGCATGACCAACGCCAGCGCCTATTGTCTCATGTATATCGACGACAGGCTGCCTCACCTAATTGCAGGTACCTGTATCCCTCCTCCCCATTCTCCTGAGAAACGAGTTATGTTTGCAAGGTGAACATTTTTATGTACAGTATATTGTGAAGTGAGCACTCAGTCCGTTTGACCTGAAGAAAATCCGTGTTGGATCGAAACGTTGTCAATAAAGGTGGTAATTGGGAGCATATTCAGTGTGCAGGCTTTTCTGTTCTCTTCAAGTATCCCTCCTTAGGCCAGCACCTTCATTTTTGAAGGTTGTGTGTATGACCACAAACTGAACTAGCGATGTGACCACAAACTGAACTGGCGATGTATGCCAAGGGGACCAAAAACATGAAGCCAGTCATGCTCAGCTAAATGACTTTGGACTGAAATGTCGGAAATGTTTGTGTGTCAACATGTGCAAGTCGACATGTCACAGTGCTGTTTATATACAGCGCCTTCAGACCCCTTGACTTTTTCCACATTTTGTTACAGCCTTATTCTAAAATTGATTAAATAAAACCTTCAGCAATCTACACACAATACCCTATAATGACGAAGTGAAAACAGGTTTAGAAATGTTTGCAAATGTATTAAAAGTAAAAAAGCCACCTAAAGAATCTCAGACGATGAGAAACAAGATTCTCTGGTCTGATGAAATTAAGATTGAACTCTTTGGCCTGAATGCCAAGTGTCACGTCTGGAGGAAACCTGGCACCATCCCTACGGTGAAGCATGGTGGTGGCAGTATCATGCTGTATGGATGTTTTTCAGCGGCAGGGACTGGGAGTCAGGATCGAGGCAAAGATGAACAGAGCAAAGTACAGAGAGAAATCTTGATGAAAACCTGTTCAGGACCACAGACTGGGGTGAAGGTTCACCTTCCAACAGGACAACGACCCAAAGCACACAGCCAAGACAATGCAGGAGTGGCTTCGGGACAAGTCTCTGAATGTCCTTGAGTGGCCCAGCCAGAGCCCGGACTTGAACCCGATCAAACATCTCTGGAGAGACCTGAAAATAGCTGTGCAGCAACGCTCCCCATCCAACCTGACAGAGCTTGAGAGGATCTGCAGAGGAGAATGTGTAACTCCCCAAATACAGGTGTGCCAACCTTGTAACGTCATACCCAAGAAGACTCGAGGCTGTAACTGCTGCCAAAGGTGCTTCAACAAAGTACAGAGCAAAGGGTCTGAATACTTATGTAAATGTGATCTTGTTTTTATATACATTTACAAAAAAATCTAAACATGTTTTGCTTTGTCGTTATGGGGTGTTGTGTGTAGATTTATGAGGATTCCTTTATTTTTTATTATCAATTTTAGAATAAGGCTGTAATGTAACAAAATTTGGAAAAAGTCCAGGGGTCTGAATACTTTCTGAATGCCCTGTATATCTGGGCACACCTATACTGTATACCTGCTATATCTGTGCACACTAACTGTTGCTCAGGATGTATACATAAATACATTCATGAATATCCAATTCATAGCCTGAACAGGTGTTTTTTAGTGTGTTTTGCTTGTCTTTTCAGGGTATGCTGCTTAGTTTATGTTACTATTGAATGTGATCAGTTAGTTCATTGTGATGTTGTTTATATTTATGATATTTCTGTCCACAGAAGACACAGATGATGAGACGGGCCAGGTCATGCAGGGCATGGACTCTTTGCCACCCATCCTCGGGCACTACGTGCGCGAGGACAACCGCTGGTTCCAGCAAGAGCTCAGGGAGTGGGAAGAGCAGTGTTACCAGCCGCCACAGCAGGAGCCGGCCGCTCCCACAGCTGCCTCCACCTCCACTCGTGTTCCCAGTAAAGAAAAAGACGAGCCAGCAGAACAAGTCCCCAAACCTGGACCTGCCCGGGAACCCACTGGGGAGCAGGGACAGGAACCAGAGGCAGAGTCGGCTGTTGAACCAGCAGTGGAATCTGAAAGTCAGTCTGGACATCAATTTATATGGCAGGGTTACATGATAATGGTCTTTGAGGGTGGCGGTGCTTGTTGGTTTTTGTCCTTGTCTTTTAGTCAGATACTGAATGATATGGTCACCACGTTTGGCCAAGCCCTATTGTCCCTGTCTGTCTACCGATGGGGACTAATCAATTTCCCTCTTCATAAAATGTAGCAAATGTATTCAATTCAATTGTTCAATTAAGCACTAGCAAATATTTCAGATCTGTTCTGACTATTGTTGCCTGTTCCATTCATGGTCCTTGTCCTGTTTCAGAGCTTGTCCCAACAAGCCAGCCCCAGTCCCCGGTCCCTGTGTCCCTGGAGAACGCTGGCAGCAGCCCAGAGGAGAGCGACCACCAGTCTGTCACGCCAGAGCCCTGCCAACATACCAGCGAGGACAAGGAGGGCCAGCAACACAGTCAAGTGGGCAGGGTGAAAAGAGGGGTCTGGGATTGTCATCTGAGCACCCATTGAATATCGGTCACATACTCTATCTAGGGCCATGTACACATATAGACCTTGGCCGATATCTCTTACTAACCTGTTGCATAGTGATAGCTTCTGCTACTGGATGTTTTGGGAGCGAGTCATGACATTAGGGCGACCCACGGGTTAAGAACATATAAGAAAAGAGGAGGAGTGTGTTATTCTCAGAGTTCTTGTTTATCTTTTAGACAGCGGCTATGTGTAGTCCAAAGGCACTACACTCCGGCACTCTTGTCTGAGTTTTAAGTCTTTAGTCTTTTGTGAGGTTGTACTTGTGAGCTTCATTTTTGTTTCAGTATGCCATTTTCATGCTAGATGTGTTGTGACTAAACAGCTACTGTAGTTAGTATACCACAGTATCTTCCAACTGTTTGGCCAAAGTCCCTTTCCCCACATCCCACCCCCTCCCTGGAGGCGATACGGCCTTAGCAGTCAGTCACTGGACACCCTCCCCCGTTCATCTCAGCAGCATTCCACACAGTTGGTTTACCACTGGGGGTTCTTGCGGACACTGTCAGGAGGACACAGGAGCTGTGGCCAGTCTTTAAGTAGAACAGGAGCTTTTTATCACTCTTACTGTACTTTACGGTCAGTTAGTTGGAGAGAGTTCTGGCGTATTCCAACGACAAGGGAAAGGGGGATCCCTAGTCAGTTGTACAACTGAATGTATTCAACTGAAAACTGTCTTCCGCATTTAACCCAACCTCTGAATCAGAGAGGTGCTGGGGGGCTGCCAAAATCGATATCCACGTCTTTGGCGCCCGGGGAACAGTGGGTTATTTGCCTTGCTCGGGCAGAATGACAGATTTTTACCTTGTCAGCTTGGGGATTCGATCCAGCAACCTTTCGGTTACTGGCCAAACGCTCTAACCACTAGGCCACCTGCCGCCAAGCCGTAGGTTGGTTGACTGCTTGGACCAATGCTCTTTTTCAGGCCTGTGAAATGGTATGAGAATGCTTGTGTGAATGTTGTCAACATTGGCTAACAGCAGAATTGTGTGAATGTGTATGAAACAGAATGGGTGTATTCCCTGTTGACAAGGATCCATCGTGATATTGCGGTTGCTCTTTGTCGTCTAATTTTTGGTAGAAAGTTGTCCAAGTAGTATCTGAATGTTCTGTCTAGATTTTACCCGCCTTATGTTAAATATAACTGTAACCCGCTTGGCGTGTGTCACATTCCATTGCTTGCTGGACAGACTACCTGCCTGTGCAAACGGCAAACTTATTCATAAATGGTGTACATGCGACCTCTAGTGGTCAATGTATATAGTCCTTGAATGAATCCCAATGTAGTGAAGTGCTCTTGGCTTTGTTTATGGTCATTCCATTATTTTAATAATCCAACTATGTTAATGCACAGTAAATGTACATTTTACGACTCAGTTTATCAATCAAAAGGGGATCCAGTCAGAGAAATTATTCTATTTTATTTAAATTATATATGCTGCAATTAAGCTTTTTATTGTGTAAGTGTCATAATAATTTTTGTTTGAGAGAGGTGACACCTTTTTTATTATCAGACAAGTACCAGACAAGTATGCATGTTAGGTCTCTATATGCCTTAGACATGGCATTAACCAGCTAACTTGATCTATCTAACTTAATGTCAACTTCATATGCCCAGCAGCTCCCCCCACCACAGTCTCCCAGCCCTGCAGCAGAGATGAATGGCCAGGCCCAGACTGCAGCTGTGACCCCTGACCCCTCCACTGAGACCGACAGCGAGCCTGAGGTCAGAGAGGCAGGGGCGGAAGCTGCAGCAGCGCCCGACACCCAGGCAGACGGCGAGGATGGTCAGGACGCCCCGCCGGCGACCAGACGCCGGCAGCAGCAACCAGAGAACGTGGTGTCGGAGGTGGAGATCCCCAACGTGGGCAGGATCCTGGTGCAGGCTGACAATGACGGCTACAATGAAGAGGTAGAGAGTCGCCCCATACGTAATTTAAATAAATACACTGCCTTCAGATAGTATTCAGACCCCTTGACTTTTCCACATTCGCCTTGTCAATCTACACACTATACCTCATAATGAAAAGCAAAAACAGTTAAACATTTTTTTTTTTAATGTTAAATTTACATAAGTATTCAGACCTTTTACATAGTACTTTGTTGAAACACCTTTGGTAATGATTACAGCATCAAGTCTTCTTGGGTATGACGCTACAAGTCTGAGGTTGAGAGCACTCTGGAGCAGGTTTTCATCAAGGATCTCTGTACTTTGCTCTGTTCATCTTTGCCTCGATCCTGACTAGTCTCCCAGTCCCTGCAGCTGAAAAACCTCCCCACAGCATGATACTGCCACCACCATGCTTCACCTTAGGGATGATGCCAGGTTTCCTCCAGATGTGACACTTGGCATTCAGGCCAAAGATTTCATCAGACCAGAGAATCTTGTTTCTCATCGTCTGACAGTCTTTAGGTGACTTTTGGCAAACTCCAAGCGGGCTGCCATGTGCCTTTTACTGTGGAGTGGCTTCCATCTGGCCGCTCTACCATAACGGCCTGATTGGTGGAGTGCTGCAAAGATGGTTGTCCTTCTGGACAACCATAAAGGCCCTTCTCCCCTGTCTGCTCAGTTTGGCCAGGTAGCCAGCTCTAGGAAGAGTCTTGGTGGTTCCAAACTTCTTCCATTTAAGAATGATGGAGGCCACTTTGTTCTTGGGGACCTTCAATGCTGCAGAAAGGTTTTGTTGCCCTTCACCAGATCTATGCCTCCACACAATCCTGTGTCTGAGCTCTACGGACAATTTCTTCGACCTCATGGCTTGGTTTTTGCTCTGACATGCACTGTCAACTGTGGGACCTTATATAGACAGGTGTGTTCCTTTCCAAATCATGTCCAATGAATTGAATTTACCACAGGTGGACTCCAATCAAATTGTAGGAACATCTCAAGGATGATCAATGGAAACAGGATGCACCTGAGCTAAATTTCGAGTCTCATAGCAAAGGGTCTGAATACTTATGTAAATAATGTATTTGTTTTTTATATTTGTGACATTTTAAAAAAATATATAAAAACCTGTTTTCACTTTGTCATTATGGGGTATTGTGTGTAGATTGATGAGGAATATATTTTATTTAATCCATTTTAGAATAAGGCTGTAATGTAACAATGTTGAAAAAGTCAAGGGGTCTGAATACTTTCCGAAGGCACTGTACATATATAAATCCAACTCCAGTACATTGAAAGCATGCTGTTCCGTGGTTAGAAAATCATTTGGATACATTTTGGGCAATGCCACTCTTTGACTGTTGCTTCAGATTATAATATGACTGTTTGCATCAATCCAATGAATGGATACATGACTCGCTAAAAGGTGCATCATTGCTATAGTAGTTTGTTTGTGCATGGCCTCGCTCTAATGCCCATTCTTTGTACTTCTCTGTGGTTCTGTGTTTCAGATGATGCTCACTCCAGCTATGCAGGGAATCATTATGGCCATAGCCAAAGCCAGACAGGCATTCGACAATGAAGGCCCTGAGGCTGGCCTCATCAAGGTAAGGTAGTTTGTGCAATCTCGCTAGTCTGTCCTTCTACCATGCTATACTTGTAAATATTCTGTCAGTCTCCTCTTGTAGAGACATGTAGAGTCTTGGCAGACATAATTTCACAGACAGTATATTTTACAGTTCATAAACCATGTGCCATGGAATCGGTATATCTAAAATCTCCTCCCAACTATTTTGCAACCTGTATGGTGCAGCTGTCAATTGTTTGGTACTTAAATGAAACTGGTATACTTTTTTATTTCTCACAATTTTCTTTAGCCAATTCTGGCCTTTAATGCAGGGCCGACAGACAAGTTCCTTACCTTCTCCCCTTTCCACTTGCCTTCTCCATTTTTGTGGTAATGCTGCAATTAGTTGTTTGTAATTTTGGATAGAGCAGACATTTTTTTTGTTAACTGCATGTGAGACATAACTCCACCAGTCCTATTTATGATATAATTTACGAAGATTATACCATTTTTATAAATGTTTTTCAAAAATAATGTTTTTTTTTATCAATTAGTATATTTCAGTTTAACCATAATATTTGTTGTAACATTTGTTCTGTCTTTTTCTGGTGGATTAAACTGAAAATGCAACCAACTTTCTATTGCTTGTTATAAAAATAGCGATATTTTGGAGATTATTTCATTTTCAAATAACCAAAAGTGAGAGGTAGTAATCTGAATGGAGGGAAAAAGGCCATTATTGAATTGACAACTCAACCAAATTTAAATCAAAACTCTACGTAGAAATGACGTCTATGCCCAGTGGGCTCTAACATATCTCACACCCCTCTCCTCAGGCGTTCCAGGAGGAGTACTCCCGTCTGTTTGAGTTGTCCCAGGAGGAGACCACTGCCCAGCAGGACCCACGCCTGCACCACGCCCTGGTCTACTTCTTCCAGAACCAGGCGCCCAATCGCGTCATCGAGAGGACCCTGCTGAATGGCTTCACCGACCGCAACCTCAGCTTCGACAACAGGTCAGTCAGCACCACATCCTGACATGCGATGAAATGTATATTTAAAAACATTAAAATGTGTTCATGTTTTGTCATTTCATTGTACATGCAATTCAGCTTGTTGCTATTTTTACAATTATTTGTTGAACAATTAAAAAGCATTTCATCAACATTATCATCAAGTTGACAGTATTATTCATAAGTATATTTCTGTGGGGCAAATCATCACTTCCTGTGTAGGTCCATCAGTATCATGAGAGAGGCCCGCGCCAAACTACGCCTCATCAAGCCAGAGGATATGGATATGGAGGAATATATGGTATGTGTCAATAGCTAAGTTTGCCTTAGCCAATCTAGATCCAACCTCCAGCGGCATAGCTAAGCTAGCTTGTACTGGAGGTTGATCAGATGGTCTATTGACAGCATAGTAAACTTACTTTCAACCAACCTTTACTGCTGATACTTTCTTTCTTCTTGATTTGGAAGGCACTTGTGTCATATAAATGTCTGTTTCCAGTTGCAGGTGGAACTCGGATATCTAGAGAATATTCAGAAAGATATTAAATCCACTTTTTGTACCGAGTAAGAAATGCCTCTGACATGTGTATAGATCTTTATTTGTGTTGTTTGAGTCACAGTGTGTGACAGGCTGTCATTCTTCTACATGTGGCTGCGGAGCTTAGAAATGACTACTTCAAGCAAAGATGTTGGGAAATGCACGATGTCCGGCAGCTAGAATGGCGCGGGAACCTTTCACTCTGTGCGAAAAGTAGATCTAATATTTTTCTGGTTATTGGAGTTGATTTTTAGTTGAAAATTGGCAGCCAGGCACCGATCATCATGTCGCCAGTTTACACATTTTTACTGGCATAAAAATGGTTTAATGGAGTATGAATGATCATTACCTGTGATGTTGTCCCCACTGTTAAGCAGATTGTTCCAACAATCATAATCTAAGATGATCAGTGATTACTGGTTCCTTTGTGTCATTACACATGTGGACAATTTGAGCTAAACACTGTAAAATGCTTATTTGAACATAAACCTACATTACACAGGCCTTGATGGCTGATGGAAGGTGCTTAGTATTGTATATTATTTATACCAAGATTCCAGGTAGGCATTTTTCTCCATTGGAAATCAGACCAAACTTGCATTGATTGTGTCTGTGTGCTCTTCTCCTCAGCAATGGCATGACGACTACAGCCTGTTCCGGACAGTGTTTGTCTACCTGCTGACGGGCTTGGAACAGTACCAGCATGGAAAGTAGGTGTTGTCATGGCGACCGGGGCTCTGCCCCTACGTGATCAGCCTGTATGGTGGTTTGAGTGAGTGAGTGAGTGAGTGAGTGGGCTGACTGTCTGATGTGATGTCATCAGTGGGCTGACTGGCTGACGTGGCGTGATATCATTGTGTTCCACCAGGGTGAGCGAGGCGCTGAATTACCTCAACCACGCCTACAAAGACAACACCATGCTACTGAGAAGAGGGGAGAAGAGAGGGGTGGAGCAGTCGCTTATTGCACTTTACAGGAGGAGATGTCTCAAAGTGAGTGCTACTGATGATGCAGATGCATCACTGTGAAAGACATGGTTTGAAAAGATTTGGGACATGAGACTGATACTGTCTGTGGGGAATATAAAAATAAAGATGTATTAAAGGTTAATAAAATAGAGAATAAGGCTAAACTTCAGTGTGAATGAAAGTTTCACAGGGCTGGAGTTAAATAGCCCTGCTATATACAGTGAGGGAAAAAAGTATTTGATCCCCTGCTGATTTTGTACGTTTGCCCACTGACAAAGAAATTATCAGTCTATAATTTGAATGGTAGGTTTATTTGAACAGTGAGAGACAGAATAACAACAAAAAAATCCATTAAAACGCATGTCAAAAATGTTATAAATTGATTTGCATTTTAATGGGAGGATCTTGGGAGGATCTACACGGGAGGATCTTGTCAATGATCTCAAGGCAGCTGGGACCATAGTCACCAAGAAAACAATTGGTAACACACTACGCCGTGAAGGACTGAAATCCTGCAGCGCCTGTAAGGTCCCCCTGTTCAAGAAAGCACATACACATGCCCGTCTGAAGTTTGCCAATGAACATCTGAATGATTCAGAGGACAACTGGATGAAAGTGTTGTGGTCAGATGAGACCAAAATGGAGCTCTTTGGCATCAACTCAACTCACCATGTTTGGAGGAGGAGGAATGCTGCCTATGACCCCAAGAACACCATTCCCACCGTCAAACATGGCGGTGGAAACATTATGCTTTGGGGGTGTTTTTCTGCTAAGGGGACAGGACAACTTCACCGCATCAAAGGGACGATGGACGGGGCCATGTACCGTCAAATCTTGGGTGAGAACCTCCTTCCCTCAGCCAGGACATTGAAAATGGGTCGTGGATGGGTATTCCAGCATGACAATGACCCAAAACACACGGCCAAGGCAACAAAGGAGTGGCTCAAGAAGAAGCACGGTTCTGGAGTGGCCTAGCCAGTCTCCAGACCTTAATCCCATAGAAAATCTGTGGAGGGAGCTGAAGGTCCGACTTGCCAAACGTCAGCCTCGTAACCTTAGTGACTTGGAGAAGATCTGCAAAGAGGAGTGGGACAAAATCCCTCCTGAGATGTGTGCAAACCTGGTGACCAACTACAAGAAACGTCTGACCTCTGTGATTGCCAACAAGGGTTTTGCCACCAAGTACTAAGTCATGTTTTGCAGAGGGGTCAAATACTTATTTCCCTCATTAAAATGCAAATCATTTTATAACAATTTTGACATGTGTTTTTCAGGATTTTTTGTTGTTATTCTGTCTCTCACTGTTCAAATAAACCTACCATTAAAATTATAGACTGATCATTTCTTTGTCAGTGGGCAAACGTACAAAATCAGCAGGGGATCAAATACTTTTTTCCCTCACTGTAGTATATTAACACTTTGTCTCTAGATAGACCACTAATCTCAATACATTTTTATTCGGCTATAGTTTGGTCATTTTGCATACGCTCTTATCCAAAAAGACTCCGTAGTGACACTGCATATGCATATCCCCTGTCCCTCCCCCTTCTGCTCTCACTAGGAAGTAAATGACAATGCGGCCACCCTGTTCAGGAGCGGCGAGGTGAGCGGCGTGGAGGAGGGCGTGATCATCATGAACGAGGCGGTTATCCCCTGCATGCACCTGATGAGCCGGCCGGACATGGTCAGCCAGGAGGACCTGGACACAATGGAGGCTATCCGCAGCCACTGGTGCTCCTACCTGGAAATGGACCTGGATGGTGAGGACAGAGGGGAGGGGAAGAGGTTCTTACTGGGCTTTATCCAAGCTGTGCTAAATCTTTATCTACATCAACACTGCTGTCATTTGCAGATTTCAGTAACACTTTACTTAAAGCTGAGAGGTATAATTGCGTTATTATAAGACTTATAATAAAAAGAAATTCTCTCTGTAGCACATTTTCTTCATCTAATTTATCCCACATTTTAACATCTTACTTCTCTTATGGAAGCTCTGTTTTTCTCTTCCTCTCCCTCCTTCCTCTCATTCTCAGACTCCCTACAGTTAAAGCTGGGCGAGTTTCTGCCCAGGGTTCTGGACTGCTCAACAGAGAGGGTGGTCTTAAAAGATCCACCAACGGTGCGCTCCAAAGTGCCCCACGACCTGTGCAGCCGCCTGGCCGCCATCATGGAGTCCATCACCAACACATCCGTGGTCTCTGTCAAGTAAGACCAAGGGGTCAGAGGTCAGCTTCTGAGATGAATGGTCAGGACAGGTACGCTAGCTGACCACCGCTAACGTTTTATCCTCATGTAGAGTTGACAAACACTGGAATTTTGCTTAGTAGTGCAAAGTAGTTTTTTATATTACTTTGTAATGTGCTTTTGCCATATTTTTCTAAATCAGAACATTAAGTAGATTCTGAGTGATTTGAGGCATATGTTTATATGATCATATGATACTCAGACACATTAAGAGGAGAGATAGAGAAATGTCTTTATGCATTAATAAGGTATTATTGTTTGAACCTATTAGGTGTGTTTTAAGAAAGTGAAAACACAAGAAATTAGCATTTTTTATGGTTTCTTAGATATTTTACATGTACCATGATACATTAGGATTGCAGTGAACAACAGGCTCTTGAAGATTTAGGTGTTTAGAAATTCAGCTTCCTTTGTCTTGTTTTGTATTCTCCTGTTTATATATGTAAGCCTTTCCTTCCACTCCTGTTTTCCACTTCTTGAAAACTGTGTTGATGCTCAATAAACTTTCTGTTCTTTCGGTTCTTCTTTTCTCCTTGATTTGCTCTCAAGTCTTTTGTGCCTGACCCCATTTTTCAATCTGTCTTTCACCTTACAACACCCCGCGTCACCCCTCCAAACACAGAGAAAACACTATCAATAATTGAATGAACACTGTACGTTGGATCTAGCATCCAACTTAAAACGTACAGTATGTATTGTACAGTGCATTTGGGAAGTATTCAGACCTCTTGACTTTTTCCACATTTTGTTAAATCATTTTTTCCCCTCATCAATTTACACATAATAGCCCATAATGGCAAAGCAAAAACAGTTTTTTATTTTTTGTAAATGTATTACAAATAAACTGAAATATTACATTTACATAAGTATTCAGACCCTTTACTCAGTACTTTGTTGAAGAACCTTTGGCAGCGATTACAGCCTTGAGTCTTCTTGGGTATGACGCTACAAGCTTGGCACACCTTTATTTGGGAGTTTCTTCCATTCTTCTCTGCATATCCTCTCAAGCTCTGTCAGGTTGGATGGGTAGAGTTGCTGCACAGCTATGTTCAGATCTCTCCAGAAATGTTAAATTGGATTCAAGTCCGGGCTCTGGCTGGGCCACTCAAGGACATTCAGAGACTTGTCCCGAAGCCAGTCGTGCATTGTCTTGGCTGTGCGCTTAGGGTCGTTGTCCTGTTGCAAGGTGAACCTTCGCTCCAGTCTGAGGTCTTGAGTGCTCTGGAGCAGGTTTTCATCAAGGATCTCTCTGTACTTTGCTCCGTTCATCTTTCCCTCGATCCTGACTAGTCTCCCAGTCCCTGCTGCTGAAAAACACCCCAACAGCATGATGTTGCCACCACCATTATTCACTGTAGGGATGGTGCCAGGTTTCTTCCAGACAGGATGCTTGGCATTCAGGCCAAAGAGAAACCCTGGTTTCATCAGACTAGAGAATCTTGTTTCTCATAATCAGAGCGCCAGATTTAAAACCACAAAATGTCATAATTCAAAGTTCTCAAACATAGGACCATTTTACACCATTTTATAAATACACTTCTCCTGAATCGAACCACGTTGTCCGATTTCCAAAAGGCTTTACAGCGAAAGCAAAACATTAGATTATGTTAGGAGAGTACATCGACACAATAACCACACAGACATTTTCTAAGCAACTAGCATGCATCACAAATACACAAAACACAGCTAAATGAAGCACTAACCTTTGACGATCTTCATCAGATGACACTCCTAGGACATTATGTTATACAATACATGCATTTCTTTGTTCGATAAAGTTCATATTTATATATAAAAACAGCATTTTACATTGCCGCGTGATGTTCAGAAAATATTTTGCCTCCAATACTGCCGGTGAATCAGCACCACAATCTACAAAAATACTCGTCAAAAACATTGATAAAATATTAAACTGTCATTCAAAGAATTATAGATTAACATCTCCTGAATGCAACCGGATTGCCAGATTTCAAAATAACTTTACTGGGAAATCACACTTTGTAATAATCTGAGTACTGAGCTCAGAAAAAAACACTTGGCGATACAGAGAGCCGCCATGTTGGAGTCATCTAAATTAATAAATAGTATTAGAAATATTCACTTACCTTTGATGATCTTCATCAGAAGGCACTTCCAGGAATCCCAGGTACTCAACAAATGTTGTTTTGTTCAATAAAATCCATAATTTATGTCCAAATAACTCCATTTTGTTTTTTGCGCGTTCAGTAAGGTACTCCAAATGTAGGGCGCGCGAGGGAAATGTCACGACAAAAAGTAAAAACAAATTGTATTTACGTTCGTTCAAACATGTCAAACGTTGTAAAACATCAATCTTTAGGGCCTATAGAACGTGAAGATTCAGTAATATTTCAACCGGACGGTTCCTGTGTCTTGAAAAAGGTTTTGGAACAGAGCTAACACTCTCATGAATGCGCACCAATGAAGTGATGTCATTCCTTGGGTTACCAACTTCCCAGCCTTCCAGTCGGGTCTCTGTTCATCGTAGACGCCTCAAACAAGGTTCTAAAGACTGTTGACATCTAGTGGAAGCCTTAGGAAGTGCAAAATGAATCCTTAGTCACTGTGTGTTCGATTGGCAAGACTTGAAAGGACTACAAGCACCAGAATTCTCACTTCCTGCTTAGATTTTTCTCAGTTTTTTTCACAGTTCTGTTATACTCACAGACATCATTCAAACAGTTTTAGAAACTTCAGAGTGTTTTCTATCCAAATCTACTAATAATATGCATATCCCAGTTCCTGGGCCCGAGTAGTAGGCCGTTTTAATTTGGGTACGTTTTTCATCCGGCCGTGAAAATACTGCCCCCTACCCAAGTGAAGTTAACTAGCTTGTCCTGCGTTGCATATAATCAATGCGGTGCCTGTTAATTTATCATTGAATCACAGCCTACTTCACCAAACGGGTGATGATTTTAACAAAAGCACAATCGTTGCACGCATGTAACATAAACATCAATGCCTTTCTTAAAATCAATACACAGAAGTATATATTTTTAAACCTGCATATTTAGTTAAAAGAAATTCATGTTAGCAGGCAATATTAACGAGGGAAATTGTGTCACTTCTCTTGCGTTCATTGCACGCAGAGTCAGGGTATATGCAACAGTTTGGGCCGCCTGGCTCGTAGCGAACTAATTTTGCAAAATGTTCCATAATTATGTCATAACATTGAAGGTTGTGCAATGTAACAGCAATATTTGGACTTAGGGCTGCCACCCGTTCGATAAAATACGGAAAGGTTCCGTATTTCACTGAAAGAATAAACGTTTTGTTTTCGAAATGATAGTTTCCAGATTTGACTATATTAATGACCAAAGGCTCATATTTCTGTGTTTATTATAATTAAGTCTATGATTTGATATTTGATAGAGCAGTCTGACTGAGCGGTAGTAGGCAGCAGCAGGCTCGTAAGCATTCATTCAAACTTTACTCCGTTTGCCAGCAGCTCTTAGCAATGCTTGATGCACAGTGCTGTTTGACTTCAAGCCTATCAACTCCTGAGATTAGGCTGGCAATACTAAAGTGCCTATTGGGACATCCAATAGTCAAAGGTATATGAAATACAAATGGTATAGAGAGAAATAGTCGACACATCATAATTCCTATAATAACTACAACCTAAATCTTCTTAACTAGGAATATTGAAGATTTGCGAATATTGAACCACCAGCTTTCATATGTTCTGAGCAAGGAACTTAAACGTTAGCTTTTTTACATGGCACATATTGCACTTTTACTTTCTTCTCCAACACTGTGTTTTTGCATTATTTAAACCAAATTTAGCATGTTTCATTATTTACTGATTTACTAGACTAAATAGATTATTTATATTAAGTTAAGTTTAAATAAGTGTTCATTCAGTATTGTTGTAAACGTCCTTATTACAAATCCTCTTTTTCTCCGTCTTCTCTTCACGCAAATGATGGGGATTTGGGCCTGTTCCTGGGAAAGCAGTATGTCCTTCACATCGGGCTCGTCAGACTTATTAAAGGAAGAAAAAAAAAAAGCTTCTGCCAGTAATCGTGAGTAATTGCTGTTCTGATGTCCAGAAGTTATTTCCGGTCATAAGAGACGGTAGCAGCAACATTATGTACAAAATAAGTTTAAAAAAGAAGTTGCAAAAAAAATTGCAAAAAAACACAGTTGCTTAGGAGCACGTAAAACATAAGCCATCTTCACCGGTGCCATGATGTCATCAGTAACATTACATTACTGAGTTTGGGTAATCCAAAAGTTATCTGATTACATTCAGTTACTTTTAGATTACGTTCCCCTTAAGAGACATTAGAGGACGACAAA
Organism: Salmo trutta; assembly: GCF_901001165.1. Lineage (NCBI taxonomy): Eukaryota > Metazoa > Chordata > Actinopteri > Salmoniformes > Salmonidae > Salmo > Salmo trutta. The sequence continues at coordinate 28,145,812 of NC_042971.1, forward strand.
AATGTATGTTACCAATTGAACGACATCTATTGCAAGATAAATCAATGCTAAAGTTTAAATAGCTGTATATAGATGTTAAATTTTACTTTATGGATTGGTTATGTAGGCTTCTTCTAACCCATAGCTTTCTACTACATATAATTAATCATACGATTAAGTTATATCTTTACATTAACCAAAGTCTATCAGAATTCCAGTCATTCCAATAAATGTAATACCCCATGATCTTCAAGAATAGGACTTGGAAATATAGAAGTATTGGTTAGGCAAATTGTTTTACCTGAGCATAACCACAAAACTAAGGATTTATTAGCCAGCTCTACTCTGTTGTTTATGAAACAATAACAAAAACGGCCACCCCGCCTTTGTTTTTACCAAAACAAGCTGGGTGCCGTTTTGTTATAGTTTCATCTTTGGATTTGCCATTAAAACAGCTGCATATTATCAAGATAGCAAAGTGTCACCAACAAAAAGTAAACAATTGGCCTATAGCAAATGCTGCATATGGAATCCATTTTTTCACATCTAAATAGCACTTTTCAGTAGCGCTCAAATCATGCCATTCCATGAGAGCAGCATTTATTTTTCAACTCGAATCAATGAGCCCAATCAGTCCTCCATGACAACAAAAGGTAATACCTTTTTTGCACTATTGGTTACAGCCTATAAGTAAGCATTTCACTGTAAGGTCTACACCTGTTGTATTCTGCGCACGTGACAAATAAACTTTGATTTGAAAATCATAAACAACAGAGTAGGGCTGGCTAATAAGTCCTTAGTTTTGGGGTTATGCTCAGGTAAAGCAATTTGCCTTAACCAATACTTCCATATTTCCAAGTCCTATTATTGAAGATCAAGGGGGATGGACCTGGAGAAATGTAACCACTCTCAGATTAATAGACAGCTATGGATGCAAGGACTGACCATCCATTATATCAATATTATTGTTTTAACCACGTTAAGAGACTATAGTGTTTGTTTACATTTAAAATGTTTACAAACATTGGAAAAAAACAAGCTAATATTTTGGGTTCTCATGGAGTGTGAAAGTTGAACTAAGCTCATGAAGCATTTATAAATTATATTATTCCAGAGAATCAATGGAGAAATATATATAATATATATATATATATATATATATAATTTAGAAGTCAAAAAATGGATGTAGCAACTACAAATTGCCCCTTTTAAGTCTATCAATAGTGAGTGAGTTTGAGCATGTGTCCATTAGGCCTATGGATTTTTTTTTTATCAGCATGAATTAGACTAAGCAATAAACCCCCACTTTTATTCCATAGGCTGGGATCTTCACTATGCAGCTGTTGCAAGAGTGCATTTTTCAGTTGGATAATCTTTTGGAAGACATAGCTTGGACTGTAGCCTACAAAAGTCTATTCCTGCTCTTTTCCCGCGATCCATCAATCACATTTGGTGTGTCATCATAGTGGTCTCTGACTTGTGGTCAGACTCACTGAGGTGGAACAAACTTAAACTTGAGCCTTTTTTCAATGCTGATTTGAATGTCATTGAGAAAACAGATGTCTGATTTTTTTTCCACAAACATCCTTTCTGAATTTAAAAGTGATCTAGTTTTTCAAAAGTATTTAGAATCTGATTACAATATTTTAGCTGGTAAAGGATTAGTTACCGTTTTTTTGTCATCCCTTACATGTAACTGATTACATGTAACCTTTATTTTAGGGATGCAGATATATCGGTGAACATATATGATTCGGCGATATTAGCTCTAAATGCCAACATCGGTATGGCCTGATGTCTAGTTTAACACCGATGTGCAAAACCTATTTCAAAGCTGACGTGCATACCTCTATAACGTAGGTACATTATGTAACGACCTAACCTAGCCCACAATGTATCCTGTGTGGATCAAGCAGTCATTTGAAAGAGTAAGAACATTTCAGCAAGACAACTCAAAGGCGAAATCCATTAACTCCAAGATAATGGTGTTCATTGCCCTTGACAGTCAACCGTTCTCTGTCGTGGGTGATATTGGCTTCCGTGACTGGTCGAGCACCAGTAAACACTACCAAGTGGCTATTTTTCAGATGTTGCCCTACCGGAGTTACACAGTAGTCACTGCTATTAGCTTCACAACATATTATGGAACGCTTTTTGGGTCTTTGCGTATCAAAAAAAGATACACGTCAAATAACACTATTTGCTTCTAATTTGACTGTCAAATAACACAGTTATATTATAGAATGTTGTGTTCTGAATTTGCACGTGCAAGCCAAACGCCACCACTACTCTTTGTAGCACTGTCAAAGCTGTACAAAAAAGTCTGCAAACACGGCCCACGCAAGATGTGTTTACAATACCGCTTTGGTAAAAAAGCATTATTTCTTCCACCGCAACTTCTGCGGTAGCTAGCTAGCTCCAATACAACCAGCCTGAAAACAATGACCAGTAGAAACTGCAGTCATTAACATTATTCTTAGCAATGATTTGAGAATCCTTGTAAGTATTAGCTAGGTAGCCACTTGTTGTTCGCCTATTGAAAATGAACTTCAGTTCATGAAAATAAATAGCTGGCCAGCTACTTAACCCTGTTGCCCAAGGCTAAAGTTATAAGCAGTCAGCTAGCTTCTTCTGACTAGTGAGGCTCGATCGGACTGTGTTATGTGTTGTAAAGCTAGCCACAATAAGGATTAGGCACAATAGTGGAATTTGCGGTTTGCCTTCAAACTAAAAGTAGCTATTTGAAAGTGACGAAGAAGGTTACAATTGGTGGATTCATGCCATATTTAGACTAGATAATGTTAAACAAGGTTGGAATGTGAAGCAATGAAATGGGGTATCAGTCTACTCTGTGACACCCACAGAACACAACTGTGAAGAGTTTATGCAAATATTAGCGTTGTAACTCTTATCATGGGACTGACTGTGTGAAATCCCCTCCCAGTCAGTCAATTGTGTGTATTGACATTCATATTGCACTGTACAGCTTTACCTAAGAATTGGGTATCAATGAAAAGGGGTATCAGTCTACTCAATACCCAATATATTTATTCCCAACGTCCTCCTCAGAGTTATCAGACTCCAAAACATCCACTCAGTATTGTTTTTCCTCGGGAATAGTGTTCAATACACATAGGTTGACAATAAAAGTGGCTCAATTCACAGCTTTTTCAGAGTCCCGCAATAAGAGCTACGATGCTAATGTTCTCTGGGTGTCACTGAATAGACTGATACCCCATGTCATTGATCCACAAACCATAGGTAAGGCTGTACAGTGAAATAAGAATGCCCCAATGCAATTCTAAAGTATATTACATCCAGTGTGATTTCAACAGATTTGTCAAATTAACAAATTGTCTTCTGTGGATTTTATATAACATTCCAACCTCGTTTAGCATGATCTATTCAATAATGGCATAATTCTACTATTTGTATTCATTTGCTTCACTGTCAGTGACATACTTTTATTTTGAAGGCTAACCGCAAAGTCCACTTTGTGGCTCATCCTTATTGTTGCTCGCTTCACATAGATGGGGGCGACCATTAATGAAATAAGAAATGTTTTATAAATTAGGGTTGTTTTAGATGATGACACCTAGCTATATAGTTAGCTAGCTAACTATATACCTACTGAAACAGATTGTCGTTTTGCTATGTTTTTGGGGAAGAACATTGTTTGCATCCATGAGCTAGCTAGCTTTTTTTTATGACAGCACTGTAGGTGCGCGAGAACTTTTCCAGCATCATAGCATACATATCGATGAATCGTTGTGACATATGAAATACGAGTGATAGTGTAATCAATGTGTAATAACTACGTAAAGAGTATGTGATGTGCAGTCATATTCAGGTCCTGATTGGTCAACAAGCTTATTTGACAAGTCAAATACGTGTATCTTTTTTGACATGCAAAGACCCAAACGGCGTTACATAGAAATCCTGGTTGAGAATAGAACAACGAAACAGCACATCAAGTAAGTGAAAGAAATAGGTTTTGATTGTTTTTTTACTGGTAATGGAGACATACGTAAATGCCAACTAAATAACTTTTTGGTCAGTGTGGTGTGTGTAACCTTTATTTAACTCGGCAAGTCGGTTAAGAACAAATTCTTACTTACAATGACGGCCTACCCTGGCCAAACCCGGACGATGCTTGGCCCAATTGCGGCCGGATGTGATACATCCTGGATTCGAACCAGGGACTGTAGTGATGCCTCTTGCACTGAGATGCGGTGCCTTAGACCGCTGCGTCCCTGTGTGTGTTAACTATTTAACTGTACTAGAATGCTTAAAAGGCTGCTAAAATTTTAAATATCAGTTATAGGTATTGTTTATTTTGGCAAGGAAAATATTGGATATCGGTATCGGCCAAAAATGTCGTTGTTAGATGATGATACCTAGCTATATACTTTATTTTGCCTAGTTAAAAAGGTTAAATAAAAAAATAAACATGTAATCCGTTACTCGCCAACCCTGGCTGTAACGTAACAAAATGTGGAAAAGGTCAAGGGGTCTGAATACTTTACGAATGCACTGTATATTGTGTTTGTTTATTTCTCACTTCCCATGGTGTCGCACTACTTCCTGGCTGCACAGCTCACCAACCCTGCTGACCTCACGAGCAGATTAACAGCTGACCTCCCTGTGTGATCAGACCAATGGCAGGGGGCTGGGGGGACTGTGAGGGGGGGCCCCTCTGGTCCGCAGCTGGACAGCAGGCGCCCTGCCAGTTCGGCTTGACATCACCGGAGAGGCACCACAGCACCAGCTTTACCACTCAAAAAGCTATCCTGCTTCTCTTTTTTTTTTATAGCTGCTCGTTATATCTCATGTGGAAGATGATCTGAAGAACAAATACTATCATCTCTATTCAGGTATGGTTTAGTTTGTTGTTTCTTTCTTTTGGCAGTTGTGATGACTCTCCTTAATGTACAGACATACATACCTCCATCCTCTACTTTCCTCCTCTTCGTATTTTTGTAGTTTCCCAGGTTGTTCTAGCTAATTCCTTCTGGTGTTGGTCTGGTTATATGGAGGTTGTTGTAAGGTTACAACTGAAAAAAGGAGAGTGATTTTTTTTTTTTTTTTTACAGTTATGTAACTTTTAGTAATGGGCCACACATCTCAGAATTGGTGAAACCCCATCCGTGTAAAATCAACACATTATGAAGAAGATGTTGTTCAACATTAGCGACACATCATAAATGTAGCATCTCAACTATTCTACAGATACGGGTTTATTATACATCTCCAGATTTTCCTCTACATCATTCGGAGTGCAAGCCTTAATTAGCGCTGTTGATTACAATGCCTTGGGCAGTTCATGGTCTACTGCACTCTGGAGTCAGGGTTGATATTGACGTGTTCCAAAATCCTACACCCAGTGCAGCATGTCTGCTGCTACGAGCTGTTTGGCGGACCAGTAGAGGAGAGAGTGACAATACAAACAGTAACAGTGACCACAAGAAATAGAGCCTTGCCCAGGGTTTATTTGACCACATCTGGGGAAAAACAATTACCTAAACCCTCGTAACTAAGACCGTAATCTCCTCAAAATCCATCACCATGCTCCTTGGTTGTTCCCAGATTAATTTAAAGGGATTAGTCATAATCCTGGATGTTTAATTAGATCCAGCAGGGACCGATGATATCACACGATGCACGTCACATTTGAATGATCTGAAAGGTCATTGGGGTGGGATGAGAGGGGGAGGAATGATGTAAGAAATTATACTGAGGGAGAGGTAACCATCTGGTGAAGAAGCCTCCGTATCAGAGATCTGTCATACACCCACTAGCGGTTCTGGGGGGGGGGGGGCAGTGGCCATGTGACAACTATTTTGGACCCCCTTGTGGCCCTCCTAAATGTGGAGTATGAAATCATTTTTACATAACAAATTTTTGTTATCGTTCTTTTTTTACATCCGTTATTAGACAGTGGCAACGCGGAACACTAATTTAACCCACACATTTTCTAGTGGACGGCTTTAGGCGGAACACAACAGTATCGTACCCCACGCAAAACGATATGACAACAATAACGTCTAATGTAACTGGCCCCCCTAACAGTACAACTGGCCCCAGCTTGGCCCCCCCAGTTGAAATGGTCTAGAACCGCCACTGCCACTGACCCACAGCTGGATTTAACATTCTAGCAATCCCTCAACTTTGACATACAGCGTATGACTGTAAATTATCAGGACAGAAGGAGGTAAGTTCAACCAGTATTGCCTGGTTGAAGAGTTTCATTTAGTCTCCTCTGTGGTGGTGGTTGTTAATTGTGTGACACCTCTCAATCAGATTCTATTGTTTCAACAGGAACACGAAATCAACTTCCTGAGCCCTCGGCAGCTCAGCTGCCACACAGAGCACAGGAATCTACAGTAGTCTCTGTGATGGTTTCCACCATGATGTGCAGAAGGGTGACATTACACGAGCCCCATAACGGAGACTACAGGAGTCCTATGAGAATTGCCCCTCGCAGGAACTCCATTCCCCCAGCAAAGGCTCTCACAGCCAAACATCTCCTGGCATACCTCCCTAGACCACCCCCAGAATCAACGCGCTTTACCCCATATCCAAAGAAGGTACTTATTGCAGAGTCAATTTTGTTCATTTGTGTTTTGGGATATTGTTCAGTGGGTTGTGTTTACACTGGACACTCTGTTTCCATCACAAACACATTGTAGATCATGTATGTAATGTACGAGTCAGTATATATATTTATTATTATTTATTATTATTATTATATATATATTTTTTTTAGGTTGTAGCTAAAACCAACATGGCTGTGATGATGCTCCACTCCAGAAGAGCCTCTCTCTTCCCCAGCACAAATAACAACTTCCCAGCTCTCCCACCCCGGCCAGTCCCCTCTGCATCCCCCCAGTCACATCCCAAGAGCCCAGCCCCCCATAGGGTTGTTGTTGGATTGATCAGCCAGGAGGTAGACACCGGCCAGTACATCATTCCCACTGAGGAGCCAGAGGAGCCTGCCATTGCTCACCATGCTCACCGCAGACGCCACCTCAAGCGCTTCAGCTCCAGGTGGTACTCAGGCGCTCCTTCTGGTGGCCCCTTTGATAGCACCCAAAGCCCCAACCAAGGCACAAGTGGTGAGAACAAGCCCCACAAGCCGCGCTGCAAACTTCTAGGTGAAGGGAGGCCAAATTACGGTACCGCCAACAAGCAGCGTCAACGCTACGTCACGAAAGACGGGAAGTGCCAGGTGAACCTGGGTCCCATCGAGGACAAGAGCCGTTTCCTCTCAGACATCTTCACCACTCTGGTGGACCTGAAGTACCGCTGGTTCCTCTTTGTCTTTACCATGTGCTACATTGTTACATGGGTGGCCTTTGCAGAGATCTATTTCCTAGACGCCTGGCTGCGGGACGACGTGGCCCACGTCCACGACCCGCAATGGCAGCCGTGCTTCGAGAACGTGGACAGTTTCATCTCCGCCCTGCTTCTGTCGGTGGAGAGCCAGAGGACCATTGGCTACGGCTCCAGATTGGTGACGGCCAACTGCATGGAGGGAGTGGTTCTCCTCATGGCCCAGTCTATCATTGGCTCAATCATTGACGCCCTCATGGTCGGCTGCATGTTTGTCAAAATCTCCAGGCCTCAGAAAAGGGCCCAGACTCTGATCTTCAGCAAGCACTGTGTCATATCGGAGCGTGACGAGAAACTCTGCCTTCTCTTCCGCATCGGAGACCTAAGGGCGAGTCACATGGTGGACGCCAAGATTCGAGCCAAGCTGATTAAGTCCAGACAGACCAAGGAAGGGGAGTTCATACCGCTGGAGCAATCAGAGATCAACCTAGGCTACGATACCGGAGGAGACAGGCTTCTGTTGGTCGAGCCTCAGACCATCACCCATGTCATCAATGAAAGCAGTCCCTTCTGGGAAATAGGGGCTGAGCGTCTGACAAGAGAGAGATTTGAGATCATCATCATTCTGGAGGGAATCGTGGAGGCATCAGGTTGGTTGGCTTTGAATGTTAGAATGTGATATCTAAAATCACTTGAACAAGTTTTAATGCCTTCATGTCTGTGACTGTAGCATAAGAGCTAGATGTGTAAAGATTAAACGTTTCATAATTGCCTGGCTGTCTCCTTTGTGTTGTAGGTATGACATGCCAAGCCAGAACCTCCTATACTGAGGAGGAGATTCTGTGGGGCCACAGATTTGAATCCTGCATGTCTCTGGAAAAAGGGTCTTACCGGGTGGACCATGGTGCATTTGATAAAACCTTCCCAGTACATACCCTCACCCTTAGTGCTAAAGAGAAGAGTGATGAAAAAGAAGACGAGGTCCTCTTTTAGATCAGTACTATTCACACTGAGCAAACAGCCCTTGTATTAATGGAATTTCAAGGCCATTACTTGTGAATGCCTAGGTTTCCCTCCTTAAAATGAACTTTCCTGTTGTCTCTAATATTGTGGACAAACATTCTCCAAGAATTACACATTGACATGCTAATCTACAGTGCTTTCGGAAAGTATTCAGACCTTGACTTTTTCCACATTTTGTTACGTAACAGCCTTATTCTAAAATTGATTAAATTGTTTTTTTCCCTCATCAATCTACACACGATACCCCATAATGACCAAGCAAAAGTTTTTTTTGTAAATGTATTACAAATGAAAATTGTAAATACCACATTTACATAAGTATTCAGACCCTTTACTCAGTACTTTGTTGAAGTACCTTTGACAAAGATTACAGCCTAGAGTCTTCTTGGGTATGACGCTACAAGCTTGGCACACCTGTATTTGGGGAGTTTCTCCCATTCTTCTCTGCGGATCCTCTCAAGTTCTGTCAGGTTGGATGGGGAGCGTCGCGGCATAGCTATTTTCAGGTATCTCCAGAGATGTTCGATCGGGTTCAAGTCCGGGCTCTGGCTGGGCCATTCAAAGACATTCAGAGACTGCCGCTGAAAAACATCCCCACAGCATGATGCTGCCACCATGCTTCATCATAGGGATGGTGCCAGGTTTCCTCCAGACGTGACACTTGGCATTCAGGCCAAAGAGTTCAATCTTGGTTTTCAAGGCCCTTCTCCCCTGATTGCTCAGTTTGGCCGGGCGGCCAGCTCTAGGAAGAGTCTTGGTGTTATCCAATTCTTCCATTTTAGAATGATGGAGGCCACTGTGTTCTTGGGGACCTTCAATGCTGCAGACATGTTTTGGTACCCTTCCCCAGATCTGTGCCTTCGACACTATCCTGTCTCGGAGCTCTACGCACAATTCCTTTGATTTTATGGCTTGGTTGTTGCTCTGACATGCAATGTCAACTGTGGGAACTTAAATAGACAGGTGTGTGCCTTTCCAAATCATGTCAAGGGTGGACTCCAACCAAGTTATAGAAATATCTCAAGGATGATCAATGGAAAGAGGATGCACCTGAGCTCAATTTCGAGTCTCATAGCAAAGGGTCTGAATACTTATGTAAATAAAGTATGTTTTTATTTTTAATATATTTGCAAAAATGTCTAAAAACCTATTTTCGCTTTGTCATGGGGTATTGTGTGTAGATTGATGATTCATTTTTATTTAATCAATTTTAGAATAATGCTGTAACGTAACAAAATGTAGAAAAGAGAAAGGGTCTGAATACTTTCCGAATACACTGTACAGAATTTGAACTTTGTTGACAGTGTCAAGCATTCATGTGGGTGATTTTACAAAGAAGTTATCCAATCCTGGTTAAGTGTAGAAATGAGTATGCAGCCATGACTCCATGCTTTGTCAGTTTACAATACTGTTTATTTATCTGTGTGTCTAGTTTATGGTTTATAATGGATAGTTGTAGTTGTGTTTATAATGTTTTAACTGCTATCTCCTAAATCATAGAATTATGGAGCCAATCACTATAGGGGTTGCTCCTGCTCTCCTCTTGTTTTTGTCAGGAGTTTTGTTGTTTTGGAAGGTTATTACATCTTCAGTCTGTTTGTTTTAAATCACAATGTGCTAAGTACTGCACAAATATTGTGTTCCTTATTTGTAGTCACGTGTATTTTCATGGTGATCATGAATGCATGATGATGTAGTGATACGGCCATTATGATTCAAAATGTGATACATTTGAAGGATGTCAGTGTCGTTAATCTGTTTCTATGTTATATGTACTTTATCCTTGATGCAAATGTATTACACATATCAGTCCTATACAGTGCCTTGAAATGTGTCCTCCCACAGAGTTTTCAAATATGGTTGCCTTTTGACACATTAAACTTGGATTTTTGTCCTTTCACATAAAGGGACTCGTGATTTATAGTTTATAATAGGTTCCAGCTCTGTATATCCAAGAAAAAGTTGTGAAATACGCCAAACGCTGCTTTTATCACATAAATGGCCCTCCCCTTGACAGAGTACAACTCTACTCCAATTATCTACTGTAGTTGCTGATTTATCAATAGATCATTTATTGTCAATTTGATTCGAACATACTCTTTTTTTCTAACACTCCCAGTCCAGACATACACAGTTGAGGCACAGGGTCAGTCAGTTATGGTGCAGCGCCTCTGGATGGACAGCCATTTTGCCTTGCTCAAGGGCACAACAGTAGTGATTCATAGCTGGGATCAGACCAGAAGCCCTTCAATTTCCTATTTTTGTTGCACGTAGCAACATTATTTGTTGGGCTATCGTGTCTTATCAGGTTTCTAACCTGTCCACAGGTAAGACAACTGAACAACACCATGATGTTGGGGTGGCGGGTAGCCTAGTGGTTCAAACATTGGACTAGTAACCGATAGGTTGCCAGATCGAATCCCCGAGCTGACAAGGTAAAAATCTGTCGTTCTGCCCCTGAATAAGGCAGTTAACCCACTGTTCCTAGGTCGTCATTTGTTCTTAACTGACTTGCCTAGTTAAATAAAGGTCAATGTTACTGTACGTACTGTAACTTGACATGGTATTGTTCAGTATTGCTTTTTTTGGTTCAGTATAACTTTTACTCATAATGCATTTCCACTCAAGTCATGATATTAGTCCTTTCACATAAGGGGAAACATTATTTGGCAGTTGAAGTTTTGGAAATATTTCTGCCCTAGTCTAGACCAGGGGTTAGACCAGGGGATAATGAGTTGGTTATTTCAGTCGGCTGTGTAGTGCTTGGGCAAAAAACAAAACGTGCACCCTGGGGGGGCAGTACCGAGCTTGGGAAACACTCGTCTAGGCTGGGCGTATAACGAAGTGGAACGCAGATTTGATTGGTTATTGTGAGCGGGCTTCTTCAACCTGCACACAGCCCTGAAGGATTTTAGTGCTAGCCAGCCAGCTGTTCTCCGAATCCAAATATGGCATCTTTCGTGACAGAAGTCCTTGCTAGTTCTGGTAAACTTGAAAAAGAAGATCTCAATGGTAAAATAAGCAAGTTGTCACGGAAAGTAGAAGAAACTAAGGTAAGCAAGCGACTTAGCTAACGTTCCCTAGCCCGCGAAATAATCAAAACATTCGGCCAACTTTTCCATAAAGCTATCTAGCTTATTGTATATAACATATGTAATTTTATCGTTTGAGCTCGTTTAAAACATTTGGTTTCATCGTTCGAAACAGTCTTGCTAAATTCCTATGCTAACTACCCCGATTGGCTGTAACTAATGTTAGCCTAGCTGATGCCAACAGCCTTGTTGGTGGCAGCTAGGTGTCCCATTGTGTGGTGAACAACATTACATTAGCGCGGGCAACAGTGGAAATTCTGGAATCGGCGGGTTGTCTTCAAAATAAAAGTCACCATTGAAACAGATGCAAACGTATAAAAATAATCGAATCATGCCACAATTGACACTTTGCTAAGCCCCGCCCCAGAATATTTGGAAACCAATCGCAGCAATGGATAGAAACTGTCATCCAGTCCAACACTTCCGTAGTCGTGCACAGTCAACTCCGACTACTGTGGTTGCTGTCAACTCTTGCTCGACTCCCAAAACACGCCAAAATGAATGCGCACATACATACACGTCATTATTGCAGAATCCTACTCGTAAGACTACGTTTGCGTTTTAGAGTATTGACATGAGTATGATGTTGCTCATTAACTTAGCCTTTAAAAGGCCTATTTTGACTATAGGTAATGTGTATGAACTATAATATTTCTGTGATATCTCTGCTGTGTGCAGCCTTGGCGGATCCCATGGGATGATGCGCGGCGCACTACGCAGATAAGCCTATTCTTTGCCATATTATAGCCCTATTCAGATGGGTAGGCTATTACTAGAGAGGTTGGTTTTGTAATTGTTATCCAAATATGCGTTATTCCAGAGGACGATTCATACAGGATTCGTTTTTCCAAAATGTCCCCTGTCATTATTTTTTTGAAGTTGAATTGACTCTTATGACAGAAGCCTGGGTTTTATTGTATGCGTGAATATATTTCAATGTCCTGTCTGGACCACACTGGTAACTGGCTGCCAAATGTATAGGTGTCCCCATTAGAGGTCGACCGATTTATGATTTTTCAACTCCGATACCGATTTATTGGAGGACCCAAAAAAGCTGATACCGATTAATCGGCCGATTTGAATTTAAAAACGTGTATAAATTAATACATAAAAATAATAAAAATAAATGTAAAAATAAAAATTTATATTTCATTTGTAATAATGACAATTACAACAATGCTGAATGGACACTTATTTTAACTTAATATAATACATAAATACTATCAATTTAGTCTCAAATAAATAATGAAATATGTTCAATTTGGTTTAAATAATGCAAAAACAAAGTGTTGGAGAAGAAAGTAAAAGTGCAATATGTGCCGTGTAAAAAAGCTAACGTTTAAGTTCCTTGCTCAGAACATGAGAACATATGAAAGCTGGTGGTTCCTTTTAACACGAGTCTTCAATATTCCCAGGTAAGAAGGTTTAGGTTGTAGTTATAGGAATTATAGGACTATTTCTCTCTATACGATTTGTATTTCATATACCTTTGACTGTTGGATGTTCTTATAGGCACTTTAGTATTGCCAGTGTAACAGTATAGCTTCCGTCCCTCTCCTCGCTCCTACCTGGGCTCGAACCAGGAACACATCGACAACAGCCACCCTCGAAGCAGCGTTACCCATGTAGAGCAAGGGGAACAACCACTCCCAAGTCTCAGAGCGAGTGACGTTTGAAACGCTATTAGCGCGCACCCGGCTAACTAGCTAGCCATTTCACATCGGTTACACCAGCCTAATCTCGGGGGTTGATAGGCTTGAAGTCATAAACAGCGCAATGCTTGAAAAATTGCGAAGAGCTGCTGGCAAACGCACGAAGGTGCTGTTTGAATGAATGCTTACGAGCCTGCTGCTGCCTACCATCGCTCAGTCAGACTGCTCTATCAAATATCAAATCATAGACTTAATTATAACATAATAACACACAGAAATACGAGCATTTGGTCATTAATATGGTCGAATCCAGAAACTATAATTTCGAAAACGAAAGTTTTATTATTTCAGTGAAATACAGAACCGTTCCGTATTTTATCTAACGGGTGGCATCCCTAAGTCTAAATATTCCTGTTACATTGCACAACCTTCAATGTTATGTCATAATTATGTACAATTCTGGCAAATTAATTACGGCCTTTGTTAGTAATAAATGGACTTCACACAGTTCGCAATGAGCCAGGCGGCCCAAACTGCTGTATATACCCTGACTGCTTGCACAGAACGCAAGAGAAGTGACACAACTCCCCTAGTTATAAGAAATTCATGTAAGCAGGCAATTTTAACTAAATATGCAGGTTTCAAAATGTATACTTGTGTATTGATTTTTTTAAAAAGGCATTGATGTTTATGGTTGGGTACATTGGTGCAACGACAGTGCTTTTTTCGCAAATGTGCTTGTTAAATCATCACCCGTTTGTCGAAGTAGGCTGTGATTCGATGAGAAATTAACAGGCACCGCATCGATTATATGCAACGCAGGACACGTTAGATAAACTAGTAATATCATCAACCATGTGTAGTTAACTAGTGATTATGTTAAGATTGATCGTTTTTTATAAGATAAGTTTAATGCTAGCTAGCAACTTACCTTGGCTTCTTGCTGCCCTCGCGTAACAGGTAGTCAGCCTGCCACGCAGGCTCTTCGTGGAGTGCAATGTAAGGCAGGTGGTTAGAGCGTTGGACTAGTAACTGGAAGGTTGCAAAAACGAATCCCCGAGGTGACAAGGTAAAAATCTGTTGTTCTGCCCCTGAACAAGGCAGTTAACCCCCGTTCCTAGGCCGTCATTGAAAATAAGAATGTGTTCTTAATCTGACTTGCCTAGTTAAATAAAGTTGTAAAAAAAAAATCTGTGGCCAAAAATACCGATTACCAATTAATCGGCCATTCCGATTAAATCGGTCGACCTCTAGTCCCCATAATGTCTGCAAAATGACTAAAATGTAAATATAAAAACTGAAGTGTGATCATAATCACTATTTTATCGATATATGGTAGGTCCTTCCTAATAACAATGCTGCTGAACCATATTTGCACTTGAGATGCGTTTTGTGGAAGAGAAAGTGTATTTGTCATTTCCAAAAAGTTTAGCGGGGATGCTTTGATTATTTGCCTAGGACAGGGCTCTCCAAACCTGTTCTTGGAGAACTACCATCATGTAGGTTTTCACTCCAACCCTAATCTAGTTAATCTGATTTCAACCTGTCTAGCTGTGCCCCTCCCATTTCTCTCTTGCTAGCTCGCTCTTTCTTTGCTGTGAAAGATGCGAGAGTTTGTTATCGAAGTAGACTACGGCAACTAATTACCTCCGTTGCAAAAATACAGAATCTTAGCAGTCGATTCCGCTTGACACCCAGAAATGGGAGTTGACACCGGGAGTCGATGGGCAAAGAGTCGAGGAATCACACCTCATGTTTGAAACACATGAAAGCTATCGAGGGCATTACAAAAACAGCTTTCATCCAAAAACAAATTGTTTAAATGGGTAAATAATTTAACAGTGCACCAGGGTTACTTGCTACTTTGATTCCTGAAATGCAGAGCAGTAGCTAGCTAAGTTATCCAGCTAACGTAGCAAGGCTAGCTAATTGAGGCTGTTTTGCTGCACTCCCCGTCCTTGTTTACAACCACTCCATTCATATTAAACAACAGCCTACCTGTTGGTGGATCATTGTAGCCTACTCCGTCAACCAACTTAATCCATATTTTTTTTATTCCATTTACTACAAAAATATCCAACCTCACTTGCTACATAGTCTGACTATCGCACCACTATGATTGACCGACAATAACAACAAGCCACACGCTGTGAATCGTGTGTAGACTACCAGTGCATCTTTTTTATGAGTTGCGCTCATAAAAACTGTCAAACTGTTTTATTAGAATGTGGTATGTAATGGCCTATTCTTGTCGGTTATGTAGCAATGTCACATATATACTTTTATTTCATTTTAGACAAAGCTTTTTCATTGTTAAAATAGTCCTATTGTTTTTGCTTCCAAAAAATGTATACACTAAAGTAATCGACCTAAAGACCATTTGAATAACCATGCCAAACCCTACTTGTTTAGCATTATACAAAGGTGGGTCTAATCCTGGATGCTGATTGGTTAAAACTGCATTCCATCCAGTGTCTATTCCACAAATTACCACCAGCTAAAACTATGACTTTTTTTTTACTCTGTTCCATCTCACTGGGCAATTAATTCTCATCAGCCCAGCCAGGCAATTTATGAACTTGATCTCTACTATAAAAAGCATCTAGACATTTTCTCCCATTTCTTTTAGACTTGCATTTGATTTTCAGTAGGGGAGATTTATATAAACCTTGCTGTCAGTCTCCGACATTTGCAACATTGAAATTCGATCTCCAGCTGTCCCATAGTAATGAACGTGTCCGGACGAGACAGGCAGGCAGCTTTTGAATCAGCTGGCATAAGTTTTTAGGGAAATATATTGTAACGACCCTGGGTTTATAAGCGCGGATATCGACTCTGCCGCTTGAGCATGCTTTTGGGGCAGAGTCAATAGCGCTGGATTTAGGGCTAGAAGGTCGAGGGTTCGAGGCTGTTTCATTACATTACAAACACATTTAAATGCAGCCAGTTTGCTGTCTTTCCAACTTCAGTTTGAAGTGATTGTATTAGCTGTGTTGTTGGCTAGATGGATCCCCTGAAAAACAGTGTCCTGCAAAGAGAGCACATTTCTTTGCCAGGCGAAATCGGGCATCATTAGCTCATTGCTATAGATATATCAACATAAATGTCAATAGAAAACAGCTTTTAACAAACGCAAATTCAGATACTTTGCTGTTATTCTGGCTGCACTGTTTTGACGTGACTGTAAGTTAGCCGTAGTTGGCTAGCTAGCAAGCAAGGTGGGATAAGAATGTTGCCAGCCAGTATGGCAATGGACCATTTAGAAGGAACGACTGGGTCGCATAGATGCAGAAGAAAAAGACTGGGTCATGTCTTCGGCAACCTACCTGAAAGAACCAACGACCAGCCGGCTTGGGTAGCAACCCTAGATTTGTTTCGGGACTATATATTATGTTAAGGTCAAATATTATGGAGAAATCTAAATAACGTTTTTAATGAACATAAATCATTATTTGTCTCGGGCCTAACACCCGTGGCAATATATCCTCAACACCATCTTTTATTTTGAAGGCGAACCACCGATTCTACTGTTCACGCTGTTCACGACACACACGTCTAGTTGACTACACTAAAGTTACTAGCTAGCTACAAACTAGTAGCTATAACGTTACAGATGAGGATCATGTCAGAAGTAGCTGTACCTACAAATGTGTTCTGAACAAAGCTAGCTAACTAGCTTGGTATGTAAGTTAGCTAGGTTACACTCGCACACTACAACTTCTGATCACTCGTGACCATTCTATCTTGGGTACAAACTTGTTTTAAAATGCATACTTTGCCCAAATTGAAAAATAATGTATTGTCTCTTTTTACCGGTTGTATATTTATGCAATGTTGTATAGCTTTGACTCTTCTCGTCTTTGCCTCACGCTTTGATTCTTTACCTAAATCTCACCATCTGCGTTTCTCCCATAGGAAGAGGTATGTGACATTATTAACAAGCGGTACAATGAGTTCCTACCTAGCATGCAGGGGGCAGAGGCACTTATGGGACAGGCCGAAGAGGTCTCTAAAGAAATTGACATCCTCAAAAGCCACATTGAGACAGAGGTAAGCTTCACTAACTACTCATGGGTCATTGGGTTCGCCTTGTGTTTTTGGAGGTGTTATTTGATTGACAGTTGGCAGAGATCTACTGTTGACTGTGTGTGTGTGTGTGTGTGTGTGTGTGTGTGTGTGTGTGTGTGTGTGTGTGTGTGTGTGTGTGTGTGAATACAGGTGCAGCATAATCTACATACAGCTGTGACTGAACATGCCAAGCTGAAGCAGCAGCTGGAGAGAAACACTACTGTCATTGCCATGCTCAGGCACCTAGAAGAGGTAGCCTACATCCCTCTCAACTGTAGCTCTAACCTGGTCCCCACTGATATCTACACATGGCCCTGTTTGAACTGAATGTTATTTATAATAATGCACCGATTTATTGCTTGACATCTGTCCTTGTGTACCTGGCCCGAGACATGAATTTGGGATGATCGTCAATAATATTGGTAAATGTCAAAGCATATTTACATGTTTTTCTGTTGTCGATTTAGTTTCACATTGCAATGGAGGAGTTTCACAAAGCCCTACTGGAGAAGAAGTATGTCATTTCGGCCAAGCAGTTAGAAAAGGCCCGGCACAGTGCAGACTCTCTGAAGGCGTGGAAAGGCTCTGAGCTGCCCCTGCTGAGAGCCCTCAGCTCAGAGCTCACTGTCCAGAGGGAGAACCTCATCTACCATCTGGGAGATGAGTGGAAGAGACTGGCTGTCTGGAAACTGCCTCCTTCCAAAGGTAAAAAGGCTCTCCCAGGCATTGGGGGGGGGGCTGGCTGGTCTGATGCTTGGCCTCATAAGCACACGGCTTAATTTATTGACCATGAGATGTTAGTAAGTAGCAAGTAGCCATTCTAGGGCACTAGTATTGAGGATAAATAAGTTGCCTGAGGGGTATCAGTTGGGGCTATAGCATGGAATACCCTGATATAAATGTATTATTTCAAACATTTTACTTATTGTGGTAAATTGCGCTCTTCTAGTGATGGCGAGGGGGGATATTATATAGTATCGTTTCGACAATATCCAATATTATTTTTGCGCTAGTTGGCTGTACCTGCATAGCTTGTTCTCCATCTTCTTTTTAAATAGGAAGCCAATCATTTATTTCCATGACTGATCAAAACTGCTTTCTCTTGTCCCTTTACAGCAGACATATGGTGAGCAATATGTTTGGAACATCAAATCGCAATAAAATTACAGTACATATTGTGTCTTGAGGTCCCTGGCAATTCCCAGCCCTGCTTGATTCATGTTAACTCAGGTGAGCAGTGGTACCGTGTTATGCAATCACAGACACTGATTGTGCGTCCATCTGTCCTCAGAGGCGACGGGGATGAAGTCATTCCTGAAGACGGAGCTCCAGCTGACCCTAGGCGGGACCAAGGATTCCCAGCAGAACCCTCCCCCTCTGCTTTCCTGTGTCCTCCAGGCCCTGGCCATCCAAGGGGAACTCCAACACAAGATCAAACTCTTCAGTAAGACCCAGTGTCCAGTCAACTTTTATTTTATTTTTTTTACTGTAAAGCTGACCACATTATATTGTAGTTGAACTCGTTGAAACCACCTTGTGAAATATCCCCCTATTATTTGAAAAATGATTATTTTCTGTTTGTATTAATCGGACTATTGAGTTTTAATAATGTGGACTGCCTCTGTTCTGTACATACACTGTGAGGCTGCTTCCATAGCATCCTGTTAGTCCGTCATGAGACAGCCAGCCTCTCCCCGCTCTAGGCCAGGTGCTGATGAAGTACCTGCTGAAGCCCCTGATCATGTACCCCTCTCTGAACGTGGAGGTGTCGGAGCAGCAAGGCGAGGGCACCCTACTCTCTCTCCAGTGTGCCGAGACCCCCGAGGAGCACCCAAGTCCCTCGCAAGTCTACACCAAAGTCCTGGTGGTACTCAAGACCCTACACACACACCTGCTAGGTAGGAACTCCTGGTTTCCCACACACAGATTAAGCCTAGTCCGAGACTAAAAAGCTACAGTATTTCAATGGAGAATCTCCATTGGTCATGCTTTTTAGTCCCAAGACTAGGCTTAATCTGTTTCTGGGAAACTGGCCCATAGTCTCTTGTTTTAGAAGGATTATTGAGTTTCAATTTTACAAAAAAAAAAATCTTTGGTCACAGCAAATATGAAACGAGTTGATATGCCAGCCGCCATTTTAGAGCCGTGCCATTGGCACTATAACGACATGTCTCTTTTGTTTTGCTTTGCAGACGTATCCGTTGCAGATGTATCAGTTGGCGAGAGAAAAGTGTCTGTCATACTGGGAGACCTGGTATGGCAGGAGATGTCTCACTGCATCATCCATGAGTGCCTCCTGCACTCCATCCCAACCAATAGCAGTCAGCTTGAACAGTACAGTGTGGTATGTATCAAAGGCTAACCAAGTACTCCGAATACACCCTTATCAGTCCCTCCAGGATTCTGAGATCCAAATTTTTCCAGCAAAATCAACAATTCCCTGCATATTATGCAAATGCTTGTAAACTTGACCAATGACCACACTATTTTCGCATAAAATAGCAAAAACCTCGCAATATTATTGCATAAAACTGACCCATCACCGCAGTACAAAGAGGGCTTGCCATTTCAACCAATCTCCACATTTACTGCATAAAATGTTTCAATCAAGCCACACGTCAACAAACTTTCTTCCCCTCGTCAGCAGATTTGTGACAAATTAGACAGTCTTTGCATTTTGCCATGCAAAAGGTCAGAATTGATGACTCAATGCAGTTTGTTCCTGTTGGTTTATCAAAGAGGTGCAAATAACTATATTTTTGGAACTAATAACTTGATATAGACTATGTAAAGAACATTAGCTGCAAAGACGTGCTAGAAAGGAGACTTTTCATTCTGTCATTCATACCACCCTGTATGTTCTCACCCCCAGGTGATCAAAGAGACTGAGGAGTTTGAGAAGTCCCTGAAGGAGATGCAGTACCTCAGAGGAGACGCCACCGAGCTGCTCAAGTACGCCCGGGACATCAACTGCCACTTTGCCAGCAAAAAATGCAAAGACGTGATTGTGGCGGCACGCAAGCTGATGACCTCTGAGATGCACAACACCGTCAAAGTGTGTGATGTTCTCCTACAGTCTATCCATGGTCTTATTTATCTGTGTGGTTTCTATTTATTAGGTACACAATCAATAGCCACACAGATGACTCCCAATGTACAGTATGTGGTTTCTTGTGAATGCATGCACTAAATCAGAACCTACAGATACCCAGAGAAAATAAACACAACTAGGACAGGTGAACTGCTTTGCATCTTGTACTGCAGGTAAATGCACAGAGGTTGGACTTGACTGTACTTCTAACATCACTTCCTGCCAACAGATCACACCTGATTCTAAGCTCTCGGTCCCCAAGCTGCCCAGCCCAGGCTCTGGAGACAACAAGGGCAAGCAGAAGGCCAAGAAGCTTGAGGTGCCCCGGTTGGAGAACGAGAAGCAGCTGGGTGCGCTGACCCTGTGCCTGCCTGTGTGTCGCATCAGCGAGTCGGTGCAGCAGCTGATGGAGCTGGCCCTGCACACGCTGTCTGAGGCCGTGGGCAGCTCCAGCCAATGGTACGCTCTCATGTTACCCACTGCACATGATGACATAATATTAACTCTTCAGCTTTAGCCCAGTGTTTCCCTGAAGTTTTTAGTTTTGCGAAGATGACACTTTTTCCCCCCCTCATTTGTCCCTCGAAGTGCTACCCAACTGTTCTTCACGGTGCGGAATATATTCCAGCTGTTCTATGATGTTGTGCCTACATACCATAAGTGAGTATATTCAGTTAATTTATACTATATTAGCATTTCCCCCCGAGACTGTCTGTCTCACTGACTTCTCTCTGTGTCTATGCTCTCCAGAGGGAACCTACTCAAGTTCCCCCACCTGGCAGCCATCCAGCACAACAACTGCATGTACATCGCCCACCACCTGCTCACCCTCGGCCACCAGTTCAGGCCACACCTGCCCGACCCCCTCAGCGAGGGCGCTGCCACCTTCGTGGACCTGGTGCCCGGCTTCAGGAAACTGGGTCAGGGAATGAGCGTGTCCCATGGCTTGCCCAGCATTAGAATGGCTACACTCTTGATGGGCTTTTGTGGGGGTTGAACTGCTGTTGTTTTTATTTCCAAAAAGGATGATGAGACCAGGGAGATTTGAGACGAATCATGTTCTAGAGACATCCCAACTCCGGTTTTGGTGAAAGGAGAATGTACATTTCTAGCTATCTGACTCTGTAGCTGTGTTTCCCAGGCGCTCAGTGCTTCCTGGCCCAGCTGAACGTCCAGAGAGCAGAGATGCTGGAGCGTCTCTCCACTGCACGCAACTTCTCCAACCTGGATGACGAGGAGAACTACTCCGCAGCCAGCAAGGCCGTCAGGCAGGTCGGTGTTCAAGTGAACCAGCAATATAGCTGAAAGAGATCTACAATTGTCCATATGATGACTGTAGCCACAAATATGGCATTAGATCTCCAGTATTTTTCATAGTTGCTGTTTGAGACAACCTCTATCAGCCAGACATTCTAAAATGGTGAGTTAAGCATCAGTTAAAGGGATAGTTCAGGGGAAACGTATGTTTTGGTCAAACTTTGAAGGAAGCATGATTAGCATAGTAGGAGGCCATCAGTTGTTGGGACAATGCTAATTATACTAACTCATGCCCGTGGCAAAAGTAAACAACGGATTATTGTGGATGCTGTCACTACTGGCCTACAAGACAACTCAAGGTAAGAGGAATTTGACCCAAACAACTTTTGGCTGAACTATCCCTTTAAGCTTCCCATCAAAAGTTAGAAATTATTGGCTTGTATCAAATGCACAGTTACAATTCTTACAGGATGTGGTCACTGTTCCATCACTGAAAATGACTTGTTTCATTTGCAGGTCATCCATCAGCTGAAGAGGCTGGGCACAGTCTGGCAAGACGTTCTACCAGTCAACATATACTGTAAAGCCATGGGGACTCTACTCAACACTGCCATCTCAGAGCTGATTGCCAAAATCATGATGCTGGAGGTGAGGGCAGGTTCTTATTTGATAATGTGACTTGTGTTTTCTCCATTATTTTACAGAGGGCACATATTGTTCATCTTGATTGAATGAGTGGTCTTCCTCATCCTATGGTTTCTATGCAATTTTCTCCACTAGGATATCTCCACTGAAGATGGGGAGCACCTACACATCCTCTGTCAGACTATTATCGAGGAAGGACCCCTGGTGTTCATTCCTCTGCCTGAGGAGAGCAAGAACAAGAAGTACCAGGAGGAGGTGTCCGTGTACGTGACAAAGTGGATCACCTTCAAGGAGCTGGTCATAGTGCTGCGAGCTAACCTGCAGGAGATAGTCGACAGGTACAAAAAGGAACTTCTCAGCTTGTCAAATCACCATTAAAGCGATTTCATTTTCATCATAAGAAAAAAGTAAATGTATCTATAGTAGTCGTGTGTACACTTTTGGAATTGTCGTTGTTTGATTGGTATACCACTGAGTACTCTGATTTGTCTTTGTTTCCTGTCTGAAGGTGGGCAGAGGGCAAAGGGCCTCTGGCGCTGGAGTTCTGTAGTTCCGAGATGAAGAGCCTGATCCGTGCTTTGTTCCAGAACACTGAGAGGCGGGCGGTGGCTCTCAGCAAAATCAAAGACTCTTGATTCCAACAGACGACCCTAATATGGGCAGCACTTTCCTTCACTGCTGTGGAAAAGTGTTCATTAATATCTTAATGCCAAGTTGTGAACTTAAATGCAATATATAGCATTGTATACGATAACTGTGGCATATAAACTGCTGTTTTAAAATCCCAATAACGCTTCTACTTTCAGCAAAGCCATTAATGCAATGAGGACACGCTCTACCACACTACTGCAAAAGGCTAGGGCTATTGCCTTTCATGAAACTGTTTTCTTTCTCCAATATTTCATAAAGTTATTTGTACCTGAAACTGCATTCTGAATGAGCACTATGTGAACTGAAAAGATTTCTACATGTCTCTTCAACCATGATAATCCAAATGCTTTACTATTTTTCTTAATGTTTTGTGCTTGGAATTTTTTTGTAGTGTGCATAGAAATTACATTGTGAGTTGATAATGCAGGAATATGGTTGAAGAAGTGCTGGTAGCTACACTGCGAAACCGGTACATCTATCAGTTAATGTATATTTTAGTTATGCGATAAATGGTCATTTCCAATCAAATTCAACAAACTAGGGTTGTATTCATTATGCTGATTCAGTTAACTTTTCTTATGTTGCAAAAATTTTGCAACAAATAATTTACTCAACGCTCATCAGCGTGACAAACTTTTGTCTTCGTCAATGGAAGTTGTAGTAAATTTACATTTTATGCTTTCTACTCATTGTAATTCCAATCCATATATTATGCGACGTGTTTGGCGTGAACTGCACATCTATAAATGATTGATTCTTCCATGCTCTGAAGTGGAGTGAAGTCTACGTTCCTTTCAACTTATTCAAGACTCAAATTTTTGGGGAAGAGAGACACGACTGAACTACAACTTCCGTTTAAGGAAAAAACGGAATTCAACAGCGTTTGGAGTAAACTGTTT
Organism: Salmo trutta; assembly: GCF_901001165.1. Classification (NCBI taxonomy): domain Eukaryota; kingdom Metazoa; phylum Chordata; class Actinopteri; order Salmoniformes; family Salmonidae; genus Salmo; species Salmo trutta. The sequence goes on from NC_042971.1 coordinate 28,169,501, forward strand.
CCGGTGTAATTAATACACCCCAGCAAATTTGATCAGTTTTCGTTGAACTACGTCACATGTGGAAATTTCCGGTTTGCGTTGACGTCATATTTATGCGTCTACATGCTTGTGTGCCAGCGTTTACATGCGGTTTAGCTGAACCACCAAGTATTTATTTTTAAAACATTATCCTTGAATTTATTTATTTAACCATGGACAAGGGCAAACGACCAAACGTGTCCCCCAATAAAAAAATGGGAAAGAAAAACCCAACCGACACCATTGACCCTGTGAAGAACTTCGAGCGATGGAAGAAGAAATACAACAAGACGAAAACACGAGTTAAACAAGAGAAAAGACAGAAAAGGAAACCTGAATGGCAGGTGGAGAAAGAAGTTATTCAACGGCTTGTCAACAAATATAACGAGGTAAGCAAGGTTTGTTTTAGCCTATGAAGTTGGGCGAGGCTAGATGACTAGATAATTGCCTAATAAATCAGACCGATACCAATTCATGGTATAACAGTGTGAAACAAAGCACTGCAGAAACGTACGTCTCTTCACAGGTCAGAATGTTGAATAAAATACACTTTAGTGGTTGTCTGTGCGGTTGGTCCTTCAGCTGGTCGAAATTTGAGGTAAAATATCCACAGGAAATTATTTGCCGTATTTTTGAGTGCCAGTACCACGTAAACACATGCTAGACTAATGTTATGAATCGCGTGCATGTACTTCTGTCTTGTGCACATTAAGTTATTATTTAACTAGGCAAGTCAGTTATTAAGAACAAATTCTTATGGACAATGACGGCCTACCAAGGAACAGTGCGTTAACGGCCTTCTTCAGGGGCAGAACGACAGATGTTTTACCTTGTCAGCTCAGGGATTCGATCCAGCAACCTTTCGGTTACTGGCCCAACACACACGCACTAGGCTACCTGCCGCCCAAATAATTGTATTCAATATTTACTTAGGAAAAAAACTATGTAAATCTGCATGGCTATGCTGTACAGGCAATGGAAAGCATCGCCACAAACGGTACTAGGACTGCAAATAAGCTATCACGTTTTCAGTCTAATCAAAGCAATCTAGATAGGCTAGATAACGTTTTATATTGTAATGCTAGCTACATTATTTCTCTTGACAGTGAGTTAATCATATCACTCTTCAGGGGATGTGTGTGTGTGAGAGAGAGAGCGTTAAACTAACACCTTTGTCATCTAGATAAATGCCAAGGATGCTGAGAGGTTTTCAGATTTCCCCATCTCAAAGAATACCTTGCGAGGTAAATATCAATTGGTTATGAAATTACCTTGACTGTGTGCCATGCAATATGGACCAACATGCCATTGTTATTCCATTGACAGTTTTGTTGTTTACTCCAGGTCTGATGGAAGCACAGTATCGTCAGCCCACAGAAATACAGAGACAGACCATTGGCTTTGCGTTGCAAGGTAAAGATGTTCTGGGTGCTGCAAAGACTGGCTCTGGAAAAACACTGGCCTTTCTCATTCCTGTGAGTACCCAATTGTTTTCTACTGTATATCTGTGCAATATTGCGAGCTGATATGAAGACAGATGCAGTGTGCATCCATTATTTGAGGCTATTGGTGTGTCATTGCTGTTCACACGTGTTGGTGTTATTTCCAGGTATTGGAGTGTTTGTATCGTCAGCAGTGGACAGCCATGGATGGCCTGGGGGCCCTCATCATCTCCCCGACACGAGAGCTGGCCTATCAGACCTTCGAGGTGCTCCGTAAAGTGGGCAAGAACCACGAGTTCTCTGCCGGCCTCATCATTGGCGGAAAGGTACTTTTATTTACTTTCAAGTGCCGGTATTGGCAGCTAATTTCATGTTAGTTTTGACACCTGTTGGTGTTGTTTGAAAGGAAAGGTTTGTGCCCGGTTGTTATGTTGGATTCCAGAGTGTAATCTCTTATGGTATGTTTTTTTTGTAGGACCTGAAAAATGAGTCTGAGAAGATCCACCGCACCAACATCATCATCTGCACGCCAGGACGCCTGCTCCAGCACATGGACGAGACTGCTGCGTTCCACGCCTCCGATCTGCACATGCTAGGTACATACGCTAGAGTTACCCCTTAGCTACTAGGCCGTCATAAAAATAGTTTCACAGTGGTATGAGCTAAAAGTTGTTTATGGGCGTTTTACGTTCTTACTGTTAATGTTAAGCAACTTTGCTTTAGTAGCTCTTTGTTTTGGTCTGTAGTCAGATCATTGACAAAAGTGCTGGATTTCTGACATGGTTGACATCATGTGATTAATTCTTTTTAGTTTTGGATGAGGCGGATCGTATCCTGGACATGGGTTTTGCCGACACTATCAACGCCATAGTGGAGAACCTCCCCAAGACCCGTCAGACACTGTTGTTCTCAGCCACACAGACCAAGTCAGTGAAAGACCTGGCCCGCCTCAGCCTCAAAGACCCAGAGTATGTCTGGGTGCACGAGAAGGCCAAGTTCAGGTAGGGGCTCTATTATATCACACACAACAACAACGCCACTATAGTCCAGTGTCTATAGACTCTTAGTCTTAGCATTTAAAAATCTGGCAGTTGGTGTTAATGTCACTTGGATTTCCATGAACTCAGGAAATTAAACATGATATCTCAGTTAAAAATTATTGTGCAGTGTGATGTTTGAATTCTGTTGGGATTTCAGTGAGTCTCCTAAGCCACTGGTAGGTAATGCGAATGTTATTACTCAGTGATTGCAGGGAGCTTACATTGATTGCTTATACTTTTGTATATATAGTGTATGTGGACACCCCTTCAAATTAGTGGATTTTGCTATTTCAACCACACCTGTTGCTGACAGTTGTGTACAAAGCCATGCAATCTCCATAGACAAATATTGGCAGTAGAATGGCCTTACTTAAGCTCTGACTTTCAATGAGGCACTGTCATAGGATGCCACCTTTCCAGCAAGTCAGTTCGTCAAATATTCTGTCCTGCTGGCCCGGTCAACTGTAAGTGCTGTTATTGTGTAGTGGAAACTTCTAGGATCAACAACAGCTCGGCCGTGAAGTGGTAGGCCACACAAGCTCACAGAACGGAATCACTGAGTGCTTAAGCGTAAAAATCATCTCTCCTCGGTTGCAACATCACTACCGAGTTCCAAACTGCCTCTGGAAGCAACATCAGCACAATAACTGTTTGTCGGGAGCTTCATAAAATGGGTTTCCATGGCCGAGCAGGCACACACAAGCCTAAGATCACAATGCCAAGTGTCCGCTGGAGTGGTGTAAAGCTTGCCTACATTGAACTCTGCAGCATTGGAAATGCGTTCTCTGGAGTGGTGAATCACACTTCACCATCTGGCAGTCCGACGGACTAATCTGGGTTTGGCGGATGCCAGGAGAACTCTCCCTACCCCAATGTATAGTGACAACTGTAACGTTTGGTGGAGGAGGGATAATGGTCTGGGGCTGTTTTTCATGGTTTGAGCTAGGCCCCTTAATTCCACTGAATGGAAATCTTAACTCTATACCATAGAATGATGTTCTAGACGATTCTGTGCTTCCAACTTTGTGGCAACAGTTTGGGGAAGGCCTTTTTACTGTTTCAGTGTGATAATGCCCCGTGCACAAATCGAGGTCCATACAGAAATGGTTTGTCGAGATTGGTGTGGAAGAACTTGACTGGCCTGAACAGAGACCTGACCTCAACCTCATCAAACACTTTTGGGATAAGTTGGAACGCCGACTTCGAGCCAGACCTAATCGCCCAACATCAGTGCCCGACCTCACTAATGCTGGTGGCTGAATGGAAGCAAGTCCCCGCAGCAATGTTCCAACATCTAGTGGAAAGCCTTCCTAGAAGAGTGGAGGCTGTTAGAGCTGCCTGCTATCCAGGACCTCTACATCAGGCGGTGTCTGAGGAAGGCCCTAAAAATGGTCAAACTCCAGCCACCCCAGTCATAGACTGTTCTCTCTAGTACCGCATGGCAAGCGGTACCTGAGTGCCAAGTCTAGGACAAAAAGGCTTCTCAACAGTTTTTACCCCCAAGCCATAAGACTCTTGAAAAGGTAATCAAATGGCTACCCAGACTATTTGCATTGTGCCCCCCCAACCCCTCTTTTACGCTGCAGCTACTCTCTGTTTATCATATATGCATAGTCACTTTAACCATACATTCATATACCGTAATTTCCGGACTATAAGCCGCAACTTTTTTCCCACGCTTTGAACCTCGCAATGACGCGGCTAATACACTGCTCAAAAAAATAAAGGGAACACTTAAACAACACAATGTAACTCCAAGTCAATCACACTTCTGTGAAATCAAACTGTCCACTTAGGAAGCAACACTGATTGACAATAAATTTCACATGCTGTTGTGCAAATGGAATAGACAACAGGTGGAAAATATAGGCAATTAGCAAGACACCCCCAATAAAGGAGTGGTTCTGCAGGTGGGGACCACAGACCACTTCTCAGTTCCTATGCTTCCTGGCTGATGTTTTGGTCACTTTTGAATGCTGGCGGTGCTTTCACTCTAGTGGTAGCATGAGACGGAGTCTACAACCCACACAAGTGGCTCAGGTAGTGCAGCTCATCCCGGGTGGCACGTCAATGCGAGCTGTGGCAAGAAGGTTTGCTGTGTCTGTCAGCGTAGTGTCCAGAGCATAGATGCGCTACCAGGAGACAGGCCAGTACATCAGGAGATGTGGAGGAGGCCGTAGGAGGGCAACAACCCAGCAGCAGGACCGCTACCTCCGCCTTTGTGCAAGAAGGAGCAGGAGGAGCAGCACTGCCAGAGCCCTGCAAAATGACCTCCAGCAGGCCACAAATGTGCATGTGTCTGCTCAAACGGTCAGAAACAGACTCCATGAGGGTGGTATGAGGGGCCGACGTCCACAGGTGGGGGTTGTGCTTACAGCCCAACACCGTACAGGACGTTTGGCATTTGCCAGAGAACACCAAGATTGGCAAATTCGCCACTGGCGCCCTGTGCTCTTCACAGATGAAAGCAGGTTCACACTGAGCACATGTGACAGACGTGACAGAGTCTGGAGACGCCGTGGAGAATGTTCTGCTGCCTGCAACATCCTCCAGCATGACCGGTTTGGCTGTGGGTCAGTCATGGTGTGGGGTGGCATTTCTTTGGGGGGCCGCACAGCCCTCCATGTGCTCGCCAGAGGTAGCCTGACTGCCATTAGGTACCGAGATGAGATCCTCAGACCCCTTGTGAGACCATATGCTTGTGCGGTTGGCCCTGGGTTCCTCCTAATGCAAGACAATGCTAGACCTCATGTGGCTGGAGTGTGTCAGCAGTTCCTGCAAGAGGAAGGCATTGATGCTATGGACTGGCCCACCCGTTCCCCAGACCTGAATCCAATTGAGCACATCTGGGACATCATGTCTCGCTCCATCCACCAACGCCACGTTGCACCACAGACTGTACAGGAGTTGGCGGATGCTTTATTCTGGGAGGAAATCCCTCAGGAGACCATCCGCCACCTCATCAGGAGCATGCCCAGGCGTTGTAGGGAGGTCATACAGGCACGTGGAGGCCACACACACTACTGAGCCTCATTTTGACTTGTTTTAAGGACCTTACATCAAAGTTGGATCAGCCTGTAGTGTGGTTTTCCACTTTAATTTTGAGTGTGACTCCAAATCCAGACCTCCATGGGTTGATAAATTAGATTTCCATTGATTATTTTTGTGTGATTTTGTTGTCAGCACATTCAACTCTGAAAAGAAAAGTGTGTAATAAGATTATTTCATTCATTCAGATCTAGGATGTTATTTTAGTGTTCCCTTTTATTTTTTTGAGCAGTGTATATGGATTTTTCCCGCTTTCAAATGTTTTCTCTCCAAAAAAATACATTCTGTGACGTGCTCAGTTTTTTGGCGGCATGAAGCTTTCATTAGACCAATGAAATTGCCGAACGGGTTAAGGTCAAACAACTTTTTTGTTTACTGTTTAGATTAAATTGAGCGCGCTCAACCTTCCCATCATTCTGATTACGGTAGTCATTTTGTCACTCATCATGGCAAAGACACGGAGAAATGCATATGATGCAGCTTTCAAGTTGAAGGCGATTGATCTGGCTGTTGGAAAAGGAAATAGAGCTGCTGCACGGGAGCTTGGTCTTAATGAGTCGATAAGACGTTGGAAACAGCAGCGTGAGGAATTGACTCAGTGCAAAAAGACAACTAAAGCTTTCAGAGGGAAGAAAAGCAGATGTCCCGAACTAGAAAATGAGCTCGAAGACTGGGTCAACACACAGAGAGCAGACGGCCGAGGTGTTGAGGCTTATAGACATGTGCGGCTTATTTATGTTCAAAATAATATATTTTTTGAAATTCAATGGGTGCGGCTTATATTCAGGTGCGCTCAATAGTCCGGAAATTACGGTACATACTACTTCAATTGGGCAGACCAACCCGTGCTCCTGGCTAACCCGTGCTCCTGGCTAACCCGTGCTCCTGGCTAACCCGTGCTCCTGGCTAACCCGTGCTCCTGGCTAACCCAGGCTATCTGCATTGTCCCACCTGCCAACCCCTCTTTTTACGCTACTGCTACTCTCTGTTCATCATATATGCATAGTCACTTTAACCATACCTACATGTACATACTACCTCAATGAGCCTGACTAACTGGTGTCTGTATACAACCTCGCTACTGTATATAGCCTCTTTTTACTGTTTTATTTCTTTACCTACCTATTGTTCACCTAATACCTGTTTTGCACAATTGGTAACAGCCTATAAGTAAGCATTTCACTGTAAGGTCTACACCTGTTGTATTTGGCGCACATGACAAACTTTGTTTTGATAGCAGGAAAGGGGGGACCAACTCCATATTAATGCCCATGATTTTGGAATGAGACTGAGCAGGTGTCCACATCCTTTTGGTCATGTAGTGTATTTGGACAAACTGACAACCAGTATGTGGTATGGATTCAGGGGAGGTAAAAGTGGGCCGGTACATGCAACAAATACGAGTGTTGTCATGGAGGCTCTGTGAAGTCCCTAGCCCTACTAAATAATGACATGTCACTGTGCAGCCAGGTGCTGATTTAATTTAGGGTGGATTCTCTCCCACTTTCAGGCTCGCATGGTAATTGGGTCGGCCGTTAACATAGACTGTTTTTATCTGAATGTCAGCAACTTCAATTCAGGTTTAGAAGCACCAGTTGACAGTTTTTTTTTATCATACTAATCTTGTTTTATGCTCATGCTTTTTGTTCCAGCTGCACTTCTTTTTCGATGAGTCATTTGCTGATAGGCTGGTTTAGTGTTTATGCTGTTATGGCTTTGTCCTCGATGTTGAAGCTGTTTTGTTATATGGGAGAGATGAAAGAGAACTCTTTGCTTCCTCTGATTCAGCCTTATCAGGGCTCCTCAGTGCACATTGGTGTTTTTAAACCACATTTGACCTGAAACCTGTTAGGAGCAAAGCAGGACCACTGCAGAACGGACATGCCTTGGATAGCTTACTATTTGACATTTCAAATACTTGTGAGTTTGCTTTAGCCTGCCTGGAGTGCCAGGTTGCCGTGGGTGAGGTTTTCACTTTTGGGACTTTCCTATTGGCTCATTGCAAAAGGCAAGTTCAGTCAAGCACAACTCAAGTTTTTGAAATGATTTTAATTCTTGCCTTTTTGAACCCAGGTCTGCTGTACAATGGAATGCAGCCCCAGCTTTAAACATTCTTTTAAGGCACACAGTTACATAGTTCTCTGTCCTCTGCAGCAACAAGTTGAAGTACAACACAAACGACCTGAAAGAGACCAATTAAAAGACTACATGTTTCTGTGTCCCCATGCAGCACGCCGGCCACGCTGGAGCAGAACTACGTGGTGTGTGAGCTGCACCAGAAAGTCAACATGCTCTTCTCCTTCATCAGGAGCCACCTGCAGAAGAAAGTCATCGTCTTCTTCGCCTGTTGCAAAGAAGTGAGGCTTCGCTAGTTTGTGCAAACGTTCCTCCATTAGGCTTATCGCTTCACGGTCTAGTCGTAGTCTTGGCTGCAAACATGAAGCCTCTCTCTCTTTCTCTCTCCCTCCGTAGGTCCAATACCTGTTCCGGGTGTTCTGTCGGCTGCGTCCGGGCATGCCCATCCTGGCCCTGCATGGGAAGCAACAGCAGATGAAGAGGGTGGAGGTCTACAATGACTTCATCAAGAAGAAGAACGCTGTTCTCTTCGCCACAGACATTGCAGCCAGAGGCCTAGGTACTAACACATCAGCAGCCTACTCTACAGACTGGCTGGATGTCTCTAGTCAGTAGGGACAGAGATTCTACTCTACAGACTGGCTGGATGTCTCGAGTCAGTAGGGACAGAGAATCTACTCTACAGACTGGCTGGATGTCTCTAGTCAGTAGGGACAGAGAATCTACTCTACAGACTGGCTGGATGTCTCTAGTCAGTAGGGACAGAGAATCTACTCTACAGACTGGCTGGATGTCTAGTCAGTAGGGACAGAGATTCTACTCTACAGACTGGCTGAATGTCTCTAGTCAGTAGGGACAGAGATTACATTTTGGGGCACAGCTCAAACACGAACCCTTAAATGAAATAAATATGTACTGCTCTGACACTAGAGCCAAAAGGTTGTTGCTTGTGGTGAATAATAATTCTGTTTTCTCCTCCCACTTTGCAGACTTCCCTGCCGTGAACTGGGTGTTGCAGTTTGACTGTCCAGAGGATGCCAACACATACATCCACAGAGTGGGACGAACCGCCAGGTAATAACCCCCTTAACTGGACCTACAGTAAAAGGAAAGACATTGACTCTGTTTGCAGTCTATGCATCGTCTCCTTTAAGGGAATCTTTTCATTGTATATGCAGAGTGAGTCTATACATAGCTCTGAAAATACTATGTTTCTCCAACAGTAGTGTTAAAGTGAAGTTATCACTGTGTAGTACTACTGTATCTTACAGGGACACTGCCTTTTACACAAATGTACCCACAACAAGCCACCATTACAGTTTTTGTACTGTGTGCAACAGTTGAAGATTCCTTCATAGTCAAGCCATTATCCTATCGCATCATTTCACAATCTCTCCTCTCAACAGTTGGTTGACCTCCTCACTAGACTCGCAACGGTTGACCTCCTCACTAGACTCGCAACGGTTGACCTCCTCACTAGACTCGCAACGGTTGACCTCCTCACTAGACTCGCAACGGTTGACCTCCTCACTAGACTCGCAACGGTTGACCTCCTCACTAGACTCGCAACGGTTGACCTCCCCACTAGACTCGCAACGGTTGACCTCCCCACTAGACGCGCAACGGTTGACCTCCCCACTAGACGCGCAACGGTTGACCTCCCCACTAGACGCGCAACGGTTGACCTCCCCACTAGACGCGCAACGGTTGACCTCCCCACTAGACGCGCAACGGTTGACCTCCCCACTAGACGCGCAACGGTTGACCTCCCCACTAGACGCGCAACGGTTGACCTCCCCACTAGACGCGCAACGGTTGACCTCCCCACTAGACGCGCAACGGTTGACCTCCCCACTAGACGCGCAACGGTTTAGCTACTCACTAGATGGCAGTGTTGTATGTTCCACCTCTCTCACTACCTCTCCCTGAAGCCTACACACTCACACAGTCATTATACACACACGTTTTATCAGACTGGCTTTCAAATGTGTTCCAAAATCCAGAGCTTCCTTCTGTGGTGACATATGATGCTGTGTGGTATTGTTCTCTGCTAGTACAATGGTGAGTTGGTACCATTTGCAGTGCTGATAGAGAGAAAAAATAGCTTGAGCAGAGAACTTGCATCCAGCTATGTTGATTCTGAACGTGCAGTTCATTGGCCACGTGGTACAAACCATGTTTACCTGGTTGGTACAGTATTGTTTTGAACCAAAGTGTCGTGTACACTGAACTTCCTTTGGATAACACTTGGGAGCAGTAGAGTAGTGAGGGGAATATCTCTCAGCTTTGGCCATGTTTGCCCAACTGCAGTGCTGACTCATGGGGCTGTGTGTGATCTCTCACCGGTAGCACCCGGTAATTGCAGCAGTGTGAAAAGGAAAGGGTGTGTGTCTGAGACAGGAGAACAACAGACATTAGTGTGCTTTGCTTCTACGGAGCTCAGTGCAGCACACTTTCCGACAGCAGCAATGTGCATCTTAAGCAGACAGGATGTGTTTCGAGCCGCTGCGCTGCCACGGTGATTAGTGAGCTGCTAAAACCTCTGCGCTGCTCTTCTCTTTTTTTTTTGCTTTTGTGTTGCCGTACCCCTTGACAAACCTCTTGTGTGTCGGTTCTTTTGTGTGGCGTGACAGGACTGAAGGGTAATCCTTTCTAGGCTTATTGCAATCAGCCATTTGTATATGTTTGGAGGCTTTCAGCATCCTGCTGCTGTTGGAGTAAGATGTCCCCTAGCTGCCTGGTGTTATTCCATTTTGGGAGTCAGTGAGTTTGAAGGAAGGCCAAGTGCTCATCATGTGCACTCTACCAACCAGGGCTGTAGTGTAGCATCAGCCTCCACAGCTCTGTTTCCGTTTCTCCCTCTCTCCTGTGCTCTCGCTCTCCTGTGCTCTCGCTCTCCTGTGCTCTCGCTCTCCTGTGCTCTCGCTCTCCTGTGCTCTCGCTCTCTCGCTCTCCTGGGCTCTCTCGCTCTCCTGGGCTCTCTCGCTCTCCTGGGCTCTCTCGCTCTCCTGGGCTCTCTCGCTCTCCTGGGCTCTCTCGCTCTCCTGGGCTCTCTCGCTCTCCTGGGCTCTCTCGCTCTCCTGGGCTCTCTCGCTCTCCTGGGCTCTCTCGCTCTCCTGGGCTCTCTCGCTCTCCTGGGCTCTCTCGCTCTCCTGGGCTCTCTCGCTCTCCTGGGCTCTCTCGCTCTCTCGCTCTCCTGTGCTCTCTCGCTCTCTCGCTCTCCTGTGCTCTCTCGCTCTCTCGCTCTCCTGTGCTCTCTCGCTCTCTCGCTCTCCTGTGCTCTCTCGCTCTCCTGTGCTCTCTCGCTCTCCTGTGCTCTCTCGCTCTCCTGTGCTCTCTCGCTCTCTCGCTCTCCTGCTCTCCTGTGCTCTCTCGCTCTCCTGTGCTCTCTCGCTCTCCTGTGCTCTCTCGCTCTCCTGTGCTCTCTCGCTCTCCTGTGCTCTCTCGCTCTCCTGTGCTCTCTCGCTCTCCTGTGCTCTCTCGCTCTCCTGTGCTCTCTCCGCTCTCCTGTGCTCTCTCGCTCTCCTGTGCTCTCTCGCTCTCCTGTGCTCTCGCTCTCCTGGGCTCTCTCGCTCTCCTGGGCTCTCTCGCTCTCCTGGGCTCTCTCGCTCTCTCGCTCTCCTGGGCTCTCTCGCTCTCCTGGGCTCTCTCGCTCTCCTGGGCTCTCTCGCTCTCCTCTCCTGGGCTCTCTCGCTCTCCTGGGCTCTCTCGCTCTCCTGGGCTCTCTCGCTCTCCTGGGCTCTCTCGCTCTCCTGGGCTCTCTCGCTCTCCTGGGCTCTCTCGCTCTCCATGGGCTCTCTCGCTCTCCTGGGCTCTCTCGCTCTCCTGGGCTCTCTCGCTCTCCTGGGCTCTCTCGCTCTCCTGGGCTCTCTCGCTCTCCTGGGCTCTCTCGCTCTCCTGGGCTCTCCTCCTCTCCTGGGCTCTCTCGCTCTCCTGGGCTCTCTCGCTCTCCTGGGCTCTCTCGCTCTCCTGGGCTCTCTCGCTCTCCTGGGCTCTCTCGCTCTCCTGGGCTCTCTCGCTCTCCTGGGCTCTCTCGCTCTCCTGGGCTCTCTCGCTCTCCTGGGCTCTCTCGCTCTCCTGGGCTCTCTCGCTCTCCTGGCTCTCTCGCTCTCCTGGGCTCTCTCGCTCTCCTCGCTCTCTCGCTCTCCTGTGCTCTCTCGCTCTCCTGTGCTCTCTCGCTCTCCTGTGCTCTCTCGCTCTCCTGTGCTCTCTCGCTCTCCTGTGCTCTCTCGCTCTCCTGTGCTCTCTCGCTCTCCTGTGCTCTCTCGCTCTCCTGTGCTCTCTCGCTCTCCTGTGCTCTCTCGCTCTCCTGTGCTCTCTCGCTCTCCTGTGCTCTCTCGCTCTCCTGTGCTCTCTCGCTCTCCTGTGCTCTCTCGCTCTCTCGCTCTCCTGTGCTCTCTCGCTCTCCTGTGCTCTCTCGCTCTCTCGCTCTCCTGTGCTCTCTCGCTCTCTCGCTCTCCTGTGCTCTCTCGCTCTCTCGCTCTCCTGTGCTCTCTCGCTCTCCCGGGCTCTCTCGCTCTCCCGGGCTCTCTCGCTCTCCCGGGCTCTCTCGCTCTCCCGGGCTCTCTCGCTCTCCCCGGGCTCTCTCGCTCTCCCGGGCTCTCTCGCTCTCCCGGGCTCTCTCGCTCTCCCGGGCTCTCTCGCTCTCCCGTGCTCTCTCGCTCTCCTGTGCTCTCTCGCTCTCCTGTGCTCTCTCGCTCTCTCGCTCTCCTGTGCTCTCTCGCTCTCCTGTGCTCTCTCGCTCTCTCGCTCTCCTGTGCTCTCTCGCTCTCTCGCTCTCTCGCTCTCCTGTGCTCTCTCGCTCTCTCGCTCTCCTGTGCTCTCTCGCTCTCTCGCTCTCCTGTGCTCTCTCGCTCTCCTGTGCTCTCTCGCTCTCCTGTGCTCTCTCGCTCTCCTGTGCTCTCTCGCTCTCCTGTGCTCTCTCGCTCTCTCGCTCTCCTGTGCTCTCCTGTGCTCTCTCGCTCTCCTGTGCTCTCTCGCTCTCCTGTGCTCTCTCGCTCTCTGTGCTCTCTCGCTCTCCTGTGCTCTCTCGCTCTCCTGTGCTCTCTCGCTCTCCTGTGCTCTCTCGCTCTCCTGTGCTCTCTCGCTCTCCTGTGCTCTCTCGCTCTCCTGTGCTCTCTCGCTCTCTCGCTCTCTCGCTCTCCTGTGCTCTCTCGCTCTCCTGTGCTCTCTCGCTCTCCTGTGCTCTCCTGTGCTCTCTCGCTCTCCTGTGCTCTCTCGCTCTCCTGTGCTCTCTCGCTCTCCGCTCTCCTGTGCTCTCTCGCTCTCCTGTGCTCTCTCGCTCTCTCGCTCTCCTGTGCTCTCTCGCTCTCCTGTGCTCTCTCGCTCTCTCGCTCTCCTGTGCTCTCTCGCTCTCTCGTGCTCTCCTGTGCTCTCTCGTGCTCTCCTGTGCTCTCTCGTGCTCTCCTGTGCTCTCTCGCTCTCCTGTGCTCTCTCGCTCTCCTGTGCTCTCTCGCTCTCCTGTGCTCTCTCGCTCTCCTGTGCTCTCTCGCTCTCCTGTGCTCTCTCGCTCTCCTGTGCTCTCTCGCTCTCCTGTGCTCTCCTGGGCTCTCTCGCTCTCCTGGGCTCTCTCGCTCTCCTGGGCTCTCTCGCTCTCCTGGGCTCTCTCGCTCTCCTGTGCGCTCGCTCGCTCCTGTGCTCTCACACGCGCTCTCTCTCGCGTGCTTGCGCTCGCTCTCACACGCGCTCTCTCTTGCTCTCACTCGTGTGCTTGCGCTCTCTCTCTAGAAATTGAAAATTAAAGTAACAAATGAATTAAACAGCAGCAGTAAAATAACCACTGAGGCTATATAAAGGGGGTACCTTAGTTGAGGTAATTGAGGTAATATCTCTCTCTCTGACTCTGCATGTATTTCACAGCTCTTGGTGTGAGAGAACGTAGCTCTCCGCCACCTCTCTCTCTTCCTCTTGCACCCCATCTGTCTTTCCCTATGCCTCTAACTTGGTCACGAAACCATACAAAGGAGTCGTTCGTGATGGTAAGAAGCGTACCATTAACTGTGCAAATTTTGCAGATTGATTGCACAAGTCATGTACGCATTTGAGGTTGAGCAGAATCATTATTTTACATTATTACATCCACTCCTCTGCACTATTGGCCAATTGCAACGTATTCATACATTTAGGACATACAATAAAATAAGAATTAGGGATGTGGCGATTATGGAATTTGGGGTAACGATTAATTGTCATGCAAATGTTCACGGTTATTGTCATTTTTGGCCTTTAATGCATCTTTTGAAAATGACCTACGACATACCTAATGAATACGACACAGCTTAGTGACACGCCTGTCAAAAAAAAATGGTGCTGACCGCTTGGAACTTCTGGAAATGAACCTTCTCATCTCAACCGTGCCGCTCTGCTCGTAAAATGAGCACCAACTTTACCCACTTCATGTCAATATGAAAAGCTGCTATTGGGTAATCTATATCTACTTGAATATGAAGTTGAATTCCCCTTCTCCTAAAGTGAATGTATTAAGAGGATGCTTTAGTTCCTTGTTAATGTACATAATTGTCGCTTACACGGTTATACAATAATTGTGCCGGCCCAAATAAGAATGCATTTGTTTTTTCCCGAACAGGTATAAGGAGGGAGGAGAGGCTCTGCTTGTCCTGCTGCCCTCAGAAGAGAAGGAAATGCTATCCCAGCTCCAGGAGAAGAAAGTCCCCATCAACAGAATTCAGTGAGTTCACCTACAACCTCTTGTATTTCACTGGGACTGGGAAGGCTGTTGGCTGTGGAGCTCTGTATGTGAGGAGTTAATACAGAACGGGTGGTGGTCTGTATGTGAGGAGTTAGTACAGAACGGGTGGTGGTCTGTATGTGAGGAGTTAATACAGAACGGGTGGTGGTCTGTATGTGAGGAGTTAGTACAGAACGGGTGGTGGTCTGTATGTGAGGAGTTAATACAGAACGGGTGGTGGTCTGTATGTGAGGAGTTAGTACAGAACGGGTGGTGGTCTGTATGTGAGGAGTTAATACAGAACGGGTGGTGGTCTGTATGTGAGGAGTTAATACAGAACGGGTGGTGGTCTGTATGTGAGGAGTTAATACAGAACGGGTGGTGGTCTGTATGTGAGGAGTTAGTACAGAACGGGTGGTGGTCTGTATGTGAGGAGTTAATACAGAACGGGTGGTGGTCTGTATGTGAGGAGTTAGTACAGAACGGGTGGTGGTCTGTATGTGAGGAGTTAATACAGAACTGGTGGTGGTCTGTATGTGAGGAGTTAATACAGAACGGGTGGTGGTCTGTATGTGAGGAGTTAGTACAGAACGGGTGGTGGTCTGTATGTGAGGAGTTAGTACAGAACGGGTGGTGGTCTGTATGTGAGGAGTTAATACAGAACGGGTGGTGGTCTGTATGTGAGGAGTTAGTACAGAACGGGTGGTGGTCTGTATGTGAGGAGTTAATACAGAACGGGTGGTGGTCTGTATGTGAGGAGTTAGTACAGAACGGGTGGTGGTCTGTATGTGAGGAGTTAGTACAGAACGGGTGGTGGTCTGTATGTGAGGAGTTAGTACAGAACGGGTGGTGGTCTGTATGTGAGGAGTTAATACAGAACGGGTGGTGGTCTGTATGTGAGGAGTTAGTACAGAACGGGTGGTGGTCTGTATGTGAGGAGTTAATACAGAACGGGTGGTGGTCTGTATGTGAGGAGTTAGTACAGAACGGGTGGTGGTCTGTATGTGAGGAGTTAATACAGAACGGGTGGTGGTCTGTATGTGAGGAGTTAGTACAGAACGGGTGGTGGTCTGTATGTGAGGAGTTAGTACAGAACGGGTGGTGGTCTGTAGTTTTGTCTCTTACTGTTTTAGCGCTTTATTCCCTTGTCTCCATCTTTCCACCTCCTTTTTCATCTCCACCCCCCCCCCCCCCCCCCCAACAAATTAACAAACAAACAAACAAAAAGGCCCTCTGAGAATGTTTTACGTTATACCATATGCTTCAAAAGAATATTTCACCGTACCAGATGCATTGGCCAGATGGGGGAGATTTCACCAAGCAGGCATGGTCAACAAGTGAGCCAGCTGACTTTCCTCCAATTTCTGATTCTGAAACAACCTCATGTTGTTCTCTGGGAGTTGAAATATATTGTAGATGCGTGCTATATAAATGCTATATAGATATTGAGCCTGTCCCCTTGTCCTGATTACTGTGTGTGCATGACACCATCAGTTACTTGTTGTCACAGTAAGTTCTCATAGTGATGTCTTGTTTGTTGGAGCTGTGTGTGAGATGGGGAGAGGCCGAGTGGATTTGGGGGGAGCTGAGGGGCTGTGAGCGATGCAGTAAAATAGGCCAACTGTGTGTGTGAGTGAGAGAGACTGGCTCTGCCATCACAGAGGACACCAGGCCTAAGCCCCTCTGGCTAAATGCTGATAAGCACCAAGCACCAAGCATGATGCCCCCACAGCACATACACACACAAACTTGCGCCACTCTCTCTCTTCCACATGCACAAATTTGTGTACACACACACACTCATCACTCTTTTTCACACTTGCACAGAAATAATTAAAACGAAAATGAATTTTTATACAGCGCTTCTCATGCCCAAGTTGCTATATAACATACAATAATATTACTCACACATGGAGATATATTTCAGCATGTAGAAACGGGCGCGCTTGCGTTTCTCCCCCATGCGCCAGGTTTAGCAGTAATATTAGTTGGCTTGCGCTGAGGTGGGAGGGGCGGGGTGGCAGTATTTGAAGTGCACCCTTGAAAACAAGGGCAAAAGTGACCATTTCTTGCAGCACATATCGGAAGATTTAAGAGCAACGAAAAGCAGGTCTCAGCGGTAACACTGGTCATGGGATGGATGTGATGCGAGCTATCCAGCCACGACGCACAGTGCCCTTATGCTCATGGAACATGAAGGTAGATTTTTGTGCAGGGAATCCTTGTATTAATAAACATAAACAAATAAATGCCGTGTTGTAATAAAATCAATCAGCTATGTGCACTGAGCTTGTCTGGTGCTTTAAACGCACTGTTTGATGAAATTAAGAGACAAAAATGACACGCGAGGGAGCCAGAGATCAAGAATTTTATACAAACTTTAATAACCTATTTTTTTTTATTATTTTGCCAACTAGATAAAAATAGCATACATAAAGCCAAGAAACTGCAGGTAGAAAATATCCTATAAATCGCATGGAGGTTTGTTCATGTTCTTTCAATCACATTCGTCTCTCTACTTCGCCTGTCTGCAACGAACTTAAAACACTGAGTTTCCATCGCCAGTGAGCTCTGGACCAGTAGTGGTTCATGGGTAAAATCACCGGGGACGCCAATCCAGGGAAAAACCAAGACGTGTTGTGCTCTATAACCTGTTAGTTCATATGCTCTGACACTGAGAGCGAGAGAGAGAGATAGAGATATATATATATTATATATATATATTATATATGCGCTGAGGCCGAAAAAATAATACATTCAACCACACCTTTGTTTCATCACAAAACCGGAGAGCAACGTCTGTCCGTGGGAGTCCACAAAACACATTGCGTGTTACAAACGGTTACAAGACCTACAGCATTGTCAAGCAAGGTAATGTTTCTGACATTTTTTAGACAACTATTGATTTAGAACCACGGAGACTTACTGCAGGTCACATTTCAAACAGGTGCTGCCTCCACTATTCCACCACCATTTCAACATCGTCTAAACATCTATGCTTAGTCTAATACAGTGACAACTAAAAGATGCCAAAAACTATTTAGTCCAGTCAACATAAGCTAAATATGATGTGGCAGTCCATAGTACTGATTTCTGTAGTAGAAAGAAAACATGTTGGCTCACCCTACTTGTTTTTATTTTTCTCCTTTGCACCACAGTATCTCTACTTGCACATTCATCTTCTGCACATCTACCATTCCAGTGTTTAATTGCTATATCATTATTACCTCGCTACCATGGCCTATTTATTGCCTTACCTCCCTTACCTCATCTGCACACACTGTATATAGACAATTTCTACTGTATTATTGACTATGTTTATGTAACTTTGTGGTGTTGTATGTGTCGAACTGCTTTGCTTTATCTTGGCCAGGTTGCTGTTGTAAATGAGAACTTGTTCTCAACTAGCCTACCTGGTTAAATAAAGTTGAAATAAAAAAAATCAAAGTTAAGAACAAATTCTTATTTACAAAGACGGCCAAACCCTAACCCAGACGACGCTGGGCCTATTGTGCGCTGCCCTATGGGACTCCCGATCACGGCCAGTTGTGATACAGCCTGGAATTGAACCATGGTGCCTTAGACCGCTGCGCCACTCGGAAACCCAAACGGTTTCTGACTGCTTTTAGTTTTAGTTTTTGTTGTCCTAGTCTGTCTAAAACACTTTATCGCTAGCTTAACTTCCTTTCAGGGGCAACAATACACCAGGCCAGCTAGTTAACATTAGCATACTACATCTAGCTACTTATTGAACTTCCATCCTCTCAGGCCAGGGGCACAATGTATGAATTTATATTTGGATTAGAATTGCTGTTATAATCATTGGCCAGTACTGAGAATTCAGTAAAACCTCAAGTCCAAATCCCTAACTCCATCCATGGCTAATTTATTAAAGGGATGATTCTAGCCACTGGAGGACAACAACACAATGAGATGCAACAATTCAAGTCTTTTTCTGTCAATAATGACGTTTGGCTTGTGATGTAATTGGTCTGAAGCCAAATCCAAACTGGCTTCCTTTTGACTTTTTTGTTGTTGTTGGTGAGCCAGGACCATTCACAGCTGAGCTCACTCATTTTAGCACAACGCTGATTGGCTATTATTATTTTCTTCTTTTAAATGATCAAGCCGGGCTAAATGCTTGCTGGCTTCCCTTGTATTCAATGCTATGGATGGCAACAATGTCATACTCTTTCTGACCATACAGCATCAGATACGTTATATGCATACTGAGCCAGATTCTTTCGCTCTGATTCTCCCATACGATACATTCAGCATCTTGCAAATTGATGGAAATGCATGAATCACAGAGAGACGAAACAGAGTGCATTCAGAGTGCATTCACACTTACATTAGTATTCAGACCCTTTACTCAGTACTTTATTGACGCACCTTTGGCATTGATTACAGCCTTGTCGTCTTAGGTATGACGCTACAAGCTTGGCACAGCTGTATTTGGGGAGTTTCTCCCATTCTCCTCTGCTGATCCTCTCAAGCTCTGTCAGGTTGGATAGGGAGTGTCGCTGCACAGCTATTTTCAGGTCTCCAGAGATGTTTTGATCGGGTTCAAGTCCAGGCTCTGGCTGGGCCACTTGAGTTCAATCTTGGTTTCATCAGAATCTTGTTTCTCATGGTCTGGGAGTCCTTTAATTTCCCTTTGGCAAACTCCAAGCGGGTCTGTCGTGCCTTTTATGGAGGAGTGGCTTCTGTCTGGCGTGCTGCAGAGATGGTTGTCCGTCTGGAAGGTTCTCCCATCCCCACAGAGGAACTCTGAAGCTCTGTCAGTGACCTTTTGGTCACCTGCCAAAAGGAACCTAAAGATCTCTGACCATGAGAACCAAGAACTTTTCTCACAAGTGTAACAGGTTGTGAGCTCTGCAAACAATGAGAACCGGTAAATTACCTTAATAATAATAATAATAATAATAATAATAATAATAATGCATTAACATAAATAAGCATAACCAAAGAAACATTGTAGATTAGAAATTATGGGAATTAATGGTACATTTACTACTGGAGATGTATGTAATGAGGAATTAATAGACACTAACAA
The DNA here is from genome assembly GCF_901001165.1 of Salmo trutta. Lineage (NCBI taxonomy): Eukaryota > Metazoa > Chordata > Actinopteri > Salmoniformes > Salmonidae > Salmo > Salmo trutta. Next base: position 28,188,869 of record NC_042971.1, read on the forward strand.
TCAAATGGCAAACAATTCACACAATGAAGTTATGAAACAATGAATGCGCACCAATTTGGCAGGAGAGAACGCATTCCTGAAACACGTGCCTTGTGCATCTAAGCCACACTCCCCTTGACTCAACATTTAAAATGATTCCCAAGACACATTTTCTTCACACATTACTACTGTAGGCCTAAGAAATACTCTCACAGTGTTAGGTTCAAAGCAGTAGCCATTTTATGGAAAACCAACAGCCTATCGACCAAACATTTAGTCAACTAAATGGGAGGGTCAACCCTAGTTAGGCCGACATTATTTTAGCCATCTTCTATTTTGGATGTGTGTGGGGAAAAAATGGCAGTTTAGGCTACGTGTCCGTATGCTCATTATGAAACGAGAGATGAGATGATGCTGGTAAACCTTGTATTTAGAACTTATTTTCCTGTAAAAATTGCTTGGTTTCTGTTTCATATTATTACAAACCAAGCCTTCCGTAGGTTACCCTTAACCTAGCTCTATAGCAGTGTTTTCCACCAGCCAAATAGAAAAAGTAGCCAGCCAGGGAGTTCCGGGCTGAGGGGTTCGATAATTTAGTTTGTTTGGTGGCCTCTAGTACATCATTATGCCTTGATGCCATCTGAAATACAAAGCTAAATTATTGAGGACTTTACCGATGTTACCTCCCAGATTGGTAATGAGTTGTGGTATTGAGTAGAAAGTCATGACCTTTGAATTCATGCATTTTCAGTAATTTCAATTTTATGTTTGTTTGTTCAAATGATGTATTTAATTGTCTCAGCTGCTGTGGACAATTAGGTAAGGAAACCAGCGTCATTTTGTAATTTGGGTGAACTATCCCTTTAACAGTTTGACCTATCAATCACTGTGGAGGGGGCAGGATGTCTGTGTCAAAGCGTTGGTAGGATTTCAGACATGTCAATCACTGGGTGGGACTTTGAGGGAAGGCGGTAGATTAGTATTCTAGTCAGAAACTGGATCTCCGGACACCCCCAACAGTGTGTGCACCACCACTTTTATACAAAGTCAGGCGCCCATGACATACAGGTATGATTAAAGAATTAAGCAGGTGTTAAACTTGGTCTTAGCTACACAGAAAACAGCATTTGACTTCTCCATTGTCGACACTGTAGTCAAACCTATATCAGTATCTTTAATAATGCCATAATAAGTCTCATGACATTGTCCACTCCGACAATGACAACGGTAAAAGACTGGAATAATATTATATTGAACGCATTAACAGACGCTACCGTAACCAAACAAACATTTGTAGATTATAATTTATAGGAATGAACAGTAAATGTACTATTGGTGATATATGTAATAGGGAATTGATAGACACTAACAAACGCAAACAATTTACACAATGAAGTTATGAAACAATGAATGTGCACAAATTGGCTGGAGAGTGCATTCTGGAGAGGGAAGTGCATTGTGCAGCCGTACTCTGAAAGATGGACAATAGTGAGTGCCCCCCAATTAACCTATGAGTGTCTTTTTTTATGGACTCTCCCTGACTTCCAGAAGACCTGACAGATAATATGCTCTAGAAGGGTTGATTTCGTTTTCACTCCCCCTCATTGATGGACTGGTGTAATAAATATGGTGGAAACTCACTCTGGTTTATGCTAACACCCAACCAATGGCTTCTAAATCTATTAGGGGAGGGAACAAGTGTAGTGAGCAAGTACACACTTTGAGCTAAGGGTTAGGGAATTGGAATGCAGCCCTGGTTCTTACCTCAAAACAAAGAACATCCTTATTTCAGCCTGACTGGTTGTTAATGTTGTCATTGGACAGTTAGGGAGGACAGTTGCTCATTTCCATGTCAGCCCCACTATACTATTCCCATTCGGTCTCCTGTGGCCTCTGTGACACTGAGGTGGGCAATGGAGAGGAAAATTGACATTTTAGATGTGCCCCTTCTCTCACGCAAAGCTGCCTGGCACAGAGGGCCACTAGACCTTGACAGAGAAGTCCGTCCATTACAGTGCTACAAATGGACTTAGCTGGGCTAGCTTTTTCATAGAAGGAAATGGTGCTAGATCCGATATGACATGCTGTGACCTAAATGTTTTGACTGTTTTTTTGGCTGAAATGATCTCTTGTCCAATATGATGATAGATCAACTGTTTTCAGGCTCATCATGTGTGCATATATATATATATATATATATATATATATATATATATATATATATATATATATATATATATATATATATATATATATGACCTTTGATATGAATGGCAAGTTTGTTTCGGACCACTCTAAAAACCTGTGTGGGGGGGGGTTAAAAAATGATTTTCCCATTATTGTCCATGCATCTGTGACCTTTTGACCTTTTTTTGAATAGATTTTACAAATGTGATTTGTGGATTCACAAAGTATTTTCTTGTTGCCAGGGTGAACCCAGAGAAGCTGACGAGCGTGCAGCAGAAGCTGGAGGCCTTCCTGGCCCAGGAGAAGGAACAGAAGGAGCGAGCACAGAGGGTCAGTGTCCTGGAAGACCATTACAGGATTGGGATGGATTAGGGGTCAAGCCATTAGCTTTCCAGGACAGGAGTTATTTTCACCCGTAGTGCTTACACCCATAAAATCTGGAGTTGTCACTGGGATGATAATGCAGGGTCCGACATTAACGAAGGCCCACTGGCCCGGGGACAGTAAAAACATGTCGTGCCAGTGGATCTTATCAACTTCTGAGTGCATTTTTGCATTCCAGTTCAACGTTTACCTCCTGTTTTAGTCTACCGTTTGAAGACTACGCGCGGAAAAGTCATGGTATTTACATTTGAGCAATATGATTGGGCTTTCGTTTAAGCACCACCACGCTCCCACGAGTCACAACAACTCGAGCAGTACATGAGTCGGTGCCTTCACACAGCACACGCGCGAGCTGTCCGGAGCAATAAGAAGCGGCCATCAATCTACTCACCCGCTGAGCTGATTGTATTTTGAAGTAGGGAAAGCGATTTACAGAAGTAAACCTTCAATAGTGAAGATACTAGAAATATGCTGGCTACTGTTGATAGTCTGCACAAAGACACAGCTAGAAAAAGACATCTAGCGGTTCTCTTGGCTAGCCTTCTGTAGCCAGGTCAATATCTCTTTTGGAACAGTGTTGTTTTAGCTTCTGATTTTGAGATTGTTTTTCTTCTTAAAATGACATACTTTACAAACAAAAAGGAATGCAATTAATAAAATGCTATTCTAAAGAATAAAGACTTTCATTTCTAAATTATTAGTTTTTTAAATTCATATCATAGTAACCAAATGTGGCTTAATAGCTGAATATAGAGAGGGCGCGTACCAACCTATAAACCCTGGATGACCCCAATGTATTTAAAAATGACATTGCGTCCCGGCTAGTAGAAATTTTGTTCGGGCTGTAGATTTTTGGACAACAGGCCCAACCTGTAATGGACTGCATTTACATACTGTATTATTTACACTTCTGACTAAAATGTGATTGAAAATGCAAATTGCATATGTTATGCACCTACAGTGTGTTTTTGGCTCTGTCATTAACACCCTCGTTGCCTAGACCGTACAATTGTTATACCCACTTATTTTGTACTCATAACGGGATTTTTCGCCATTTCATGCGTCATCAGATTGTTTAATCATCATTTCAAGTTTAATGTATGTGCATAAGTACAGCGAAGTTAATTTCTTGCCAGCTCCAAACCCAGCAATGCTGTAATCAATATCAATGTAGCACTGAAAATAACAGAAGGTAGAACAAAAACAGGAGAGGGAAAAAATAAGAAATAATTTGAGACCGGCAACGCATTTCTCCAGAGGAGAGAGCCCACTCGAAGAGGGTCCCTTATCACCAGCTTGCACCATCCCATGTGATTCATCGCCTCCCTCGGCTGGCTGTTAGAGGAAATGGCAGTTATCGAAATTGCTCACCTTTCCACCCCCCCCCCCTCTCCCTCCTTCTCTGTGCAGTGTTTCGTCTCCTACCTGCGCTCCGTCTACCTCATGAAAAACAAAGACGTCTTTGATGTGTTCCAGCTCAAGCTCCAGGAGTATGCAGCGTGAGTAAGAGGGGAAACGGGCCATTTTGAGCATTTATCTATCTCTAGCGGTGGAGTGCTGTTCTTAGATCTGCTGTAATTGTTTAGGGCTTCCCAATCCTGAAAGAATGTCAACCAGGCCACAATGTGCCTGTTTGTTGTGCATGTGAGGGGACTTGGACATCATTATCCACAAGGCCTTAACAGAGAATATGGTGTGGGGCATCATTAGAAGACGCTGTGTCATCCCATCATTCAAGCATAGAGTTGCTTAGCTTTAGCCATTGCTCGCTATTTTAGCCTTTTTGGACCATGATGAACCAAACATTTTAGTAAAAGTCTAACTTGATGTCATTCTTCCCTTTTGGTACTTTTGGTAGTTCTCTGGGCCTCGCTGTTGCTCCAAGGGTGCGTTTTCTCAACAAAGTCCAGAAGCAGAGAGCAGACCCTGGGCAGAGTGGCGCGCCGGGAGATGTGGCCCAGTATGAGGAGGAGAAGGAACTAAAGAACTTCAAGGCTCAGCTCAGAGGAGACGGGCGCATGTCCGAAGCTCAAGAATCCCAAAGCTCACATGAGGAAGATGATGATGATGATGAGGAGGAGGACGAGGAAAAGTTACAGCCTGGTCCTAAGGGTCTCATCTTCGGGGCAGATGAAACTGAGGAGGATGAAGATATGAGGGACTTGGACCTGCTCACAGTGAAGAGAAAAGATATCTTCAGTCTGGAGGAAGTTGACCAGGATGATGAGGTGAGGTGCTCCTGCCTGTTGTGGTGCCAGTTCTGTGGACACCAGTGTCTCTTAATTCTGGACCTGGGGACCCAAAGTGGTGCATGTTTTTGCCCATGGCTCTACACACCTGATTCCACTAATCAACTCATCAAACCTTTTGATTAGTAGAATCAGGTGTGTAGTGCTCGGGGGGGGGGGGGCAAAAACCAAAATATGAATCCCTTTGGATTTCCAGGACCATGATGAGGAAACACTGGTGTACACTTAACGCCTTACTCAAGTTGCATTTACTTATTTAAAGGTCCAATGCAGCAGTTTTTATCTCAATATTAAATAATTTCCGGCTAACAGATTGCTGTGATTTGTTTTCAATTAAAATGGTCAAAAACAAACAAATATAGCTGCTTAGCAAAGAGCAATTTCTCAAGCAAGAAGTTTGCTAGGACTGTGTCGGAGTAGTCGGAGTAGGGAAGGGACTGTGTAGGAGTAGTCTGAGTAGGGAGGGGACTGTGTAGGATTAGTCTGAGTAGGGAGGGGACTGTGTAGGAGTAGTCTGAGTAGGGAGGGGACTGTGTAGGAGTAGTTTGAGTAGGGAGGGGACTGTGTAGGAGTAGTCTGAGTAGGGAGGGGACTGTGTAGGAGTAGTCTGAGTAGGGAGGGGACTGTGTAGGAGTAGTCTGAGTAGGGAGGGGACTGTGTAGGAGTAGTCTGAGTAGGGAGGGGGAAACTGAAAACTCTCTTATTGGCAGAGGTTTGGAACTCCTTTTTTTTATTGATCTATTAACTCATTTACTGCCTGGTGATGTCAGGCAAAAACTCCATCCCACCAAAACGGTGAAATTTCAGATGGTCTTTTCAAACAGCACTTACACTAAAAGTGCATTATCATTTTCACAATTTCACAGTATTCCAATTTCGACGTGTGGATATATACAGTCTCTCTCATGAAAGTCATGTTTTTGGCTGCACTGTGCCTTTTAACATTTTTTGCTTCATACAATTACTCCACGTTGTTCTCCATAGTGTATATATAAACCCTCCATAGATGTTAAACAAGCCATTTGGGCTTTTGTTTGACTTTGATATGTGCTGTGTGTGCTTTTCTGCCTCATTTTGGAAAAGCAGCCGTGTCTGTGTGAACAATGCAAGCAGGGAAAGGTAGAATTAGCATGCCCAAATAATTTAGCAACCACAATCAAAGCTGTCGGAGCTCAGTCAGGAGCCACACTGCCAACAGAGACATATTCGTCTCTACAGTCAAGCACAACAAGCATCTGTTTACAGTCACGGCCAATTTCAGGTAGGAAAATGGTTCTGGAAACTGACAAAATGGCCAATTTGTAGAAACCCAGATGGCTATATACATGCATAGCCTAGGTGCACTTTGTTTACATGCATTTGTAGTCTCCAGTTGGACAAGCGGTTCAGTTCCATCTCCAACCATCTGTTTTCTACTGAGTTGCCAACTTGCAATGCCTTTGTCTCATATACAGTCATGACTGAAATGACTGGCACCCTGGATAAAGATGAGAAGAAAAAAGACTATGAAAAAATGTAAATATAATCCTGAGCTATGTGATGCCCCGAGTCATTATCTCTTGGTGTGCTTTAGCCTGGCTTTGCTCTGTGTTTCTGTAGAGTTCACTTTGTTTGTTTCTATAAACGCCTCAATCACTCCACGCACACCTGGCAGTGCATGATCCTCATGGATGTCAGACTTCATTTGGGGCAGATGGTTCCTCTCTGCTGGAGAGAGAACCTCGAAATCACTGTCGGCGCCCCGTTCCCACCTACGTGTACGTTCTTTAACAGGGGATGTAGATGCTGGAGGGGTGACCTCATCACAGTAATAACGCTGGTTTGGGTGATGAGCTTCTAATCCAATTCAATGGCTGAGACAAAGCTGTCTGTTGCACTCGTCTTTGTTAAGTGAGGAGTAGGCAGCTACAACTCTTAAACCCCTACACAAGTGCACGCTACTAGTCTGATTCAGTGTAAGCTTCCTGCTCCTTTCTCTGGAATTGGTGTCAACTGATTCGAAATAGGTCCTTCCAAGCTTTTTCTCGCTTATATTTAGTTGCTGTGCACCTTGGGGCAAACAAAATGGGCTAGCTCCCCCGTGAAGTTGAAAATAAAACAACCTAGTTTTCCCCTAAAGAAGACCGCTGTAGGGTAGAAACGGTTTGGAGAAGAAGTGTTTGAACAGAGGTCAGGGTGAGTTTAGCCAGCTCAGGCTAGCTATTTCATTGACTCCTCTGCAGTGGGCTAAGAATATGCTGTAGGCGGCCGGGGTCACATCTACTGTGCCTTCAGCTGGAGTGTGGGAGGCTGCGGAGTGCTGGCTTTCCATCTAGTCATGATTCACTGTCTTTAAATGGGGTGAGAATCTTCTTTTTTTTTTTGCCCTTCAAAACATTAAAAACACCTTCCTAATATTGAGTTGCAGCCCCCCTCTTTGCCCTCAGAACAGCCTCAGTTTGTCAGAGGATAGACTACAAGGTGTTGAACGTGTTCCCCAGGGATGCTGGCCCATGTTAACTCCAATGCTTCCCACAGTTATGTCAAATTGGCTGAATGTCCTTTGGGTGGTGGACCATTCTTGATACACACAGGAAACTGTTGAGCGTGAAAAACCCAGCAGGCTTGCCGTTCTTGACACAACCGGTACGCCTGGCACCTACTACCATACCCCATTCAAAGACACTTAAATCTTTTGTCTTGCCTGTTCACCCTCTGAATGGCACACATACACTATCCATGTCTCAGTTGTCTCAAGGCTTAAAAATCCTTCTTTAAACCTTCTCTTCATCTACAGGGTTTGAAGTGGATTTAACAAGTGACATCAATAAGGGCTTATCATTCACCTGGTCAGTCTATATCATGGAACGAGCAGGTGTTCATGTTTTGGACACTGTCTATTGATTGAAATGGCCACATTTACGTTAGATCATTAACAGTCAAACATTTATTTTTGTGCCATTTAATATGAAATGAATGGTTTTAATACAGGGATTTCTTGACCTGAATAAGTTAACGTTCCACATAAGAGTTAATGAATATCGAAGAGACTGTGAAACTCTGAAAGTTGCCCAAACTCTGAGAAACACCATATACTTTACCCCCAGCATGTGACAGTAATTAAGTTGTCACTGTCACGATCGCTGTCTGGACTCTATGGCTGGGAGTGCTTTTATCGCCTTCTCTATAGAGATCCGGATGACCTCACCCCTGTCACCCTAGCTTTTCAATCCGGCCGGCAGGGTCTGTTCCGCTCTGTTACCTCTGAGATGGTCATTGTACCCGGTGAAACAGAAAGCCCCCTCGCTACTGTCTTCTGTCCTGATCCTGTCCTAGAGGGTTTGGGAAGCTCCTTCAGGTAGAGGTGTTTCAATAATTATTGGTTGCCGTTGTGCCACGTTTTAAAGCTGCAATATGATGCTTTTTGGGCGACCTGACCAAATTCACATCATTACCATTGAAAGCAAGTCAAAGAAGCAGTAGATCTGTTCTATATGTGCTATTTCTATGCTCCCAGGTCTTAACTTTTGTTTGTCTTTTACTTTCGGTTTTGTTCTACAGCTTCAAACAGCTGGAAATACTATATTTTTGGTTTTGATAAGATATTTCACAGCGGTTTAGATGGTACAATGATTCTCTACACTATAGTTGCTTGTTTTGTCACACAAACTAAAATTAGAACAATTAGAATTTTAGCAACCAGGAAATGACAGAGTGATTCCTGCATAGTGCATCTTTAAATGATCAATAATGTAAATGACTTACTTGAATGTCTGCGATCTTCTGGCACAAGGTATAGAGCATATTCATACGCTACTAATTTGTCCCTTAAAGGGGAAGTTTGCTTTTATAACTAAATCTCTCTTTTGCATGTAAATGGCATGTTATAGAGGGTCCAGACACTTTGTTTTTTGTGATTTCACTTGTTTTTGAGAGACTTACCCCAACCAGCAATTCACTTCCTCAACCTTCTCTGTGCGTTATGGCGGTTCTGAAAAAACATGAACACATGCTCCAACAACACCCAAATAGGTCCTTTAGAAACAGAAACGCTCTCAGTACAGTGATGCAGGTCTTTAGATGTTGTGCACATGAAATTGTCATTCTGAAATGTATCCGCAGCGTATTCCATTTTGTGCAACTCAACCCGTTTCCTCTTTACAGCTGTTCCATTCTCCGTGTAGCCTGCTGCTAGAATGGACGGAGAGGTACTGCTCTAGTCGCAACAAAATGGAATATACAGTACATTCGGAAAGTATTCAGACCCCTTCACTTTTTCCATACCTTGTTGCGTTACATCCTTATTCTAAAATGAATTTAAAAAAAAAAATGTATAATCATCATCGATCTACAAACAATACCCCATAATGACAAAGTGAAAACAGGTTTTTAGAATTTTTTGCAAATATATTAAAAATAAAACTTTATTTACATAAGTATTCAGACCCTTTGCTATGAGACTCGAAATTTTGCTCCGGTGTATCCTGTTTCCATTGATCATCCTTGAGATGTTTCTACAACTTGATTGGGGCCCAGCTGTTAAATTCAATTGATTGGACATGATTTGGAAAGGCACACACCTGTCTATATAAGATCCCACAGTTGACAGTGCAAAAGGCACAAAAGGCATGACAGCCCGCTTGGAGTTTGCAAAAAGTTACCTAAAAGACTCTCGGACCATGAAACAAGATTATCTTGTCTGATGAAACCAAGATTGAACTCTTTGGCCTGAATGCCAAGTGTCACGTCTGGAGGAAACCTGGCACCATCCCTACGGTGAAGCATGTTGTTTTTCAGCGGCAGGGACTGGAGCTAAGGTTCACCTTCCAACAGGACAACGACCCTAAGCATACAGCCAAGACAACGGAGTGGCTTCGGGTCTGAATGTCCTTGAGTGGCCCAGCCAGAGCCCGGACTTGAACCCGATCGAACATCTCTGGAGAGACCTGAAAATGGCTGTGCAGCAACGCTCTCCATCCAACCTGACAGATCTTGAGAGAATCTGCAGAGAACAATGGGAGAACCTCCCCAAATACAGGTGAGCCAAGCTTGTAGCATCATACCCAAGAAGACTTGAGGCTGTAATCACTGCCAAAGGTGCTTCAACAATGTACTGAGTAAAGGGTCTGAATACTAATGTAAGTGTGTGTAAATTTGCAAACATTTCTAAGAACCTGTTTTTGCTTCTTTCGTTATGGGGTATTGTGTGTAGATTGATGGAAAAAATAATTTACCGTTATTTCCGGACTATTGAGCGCACCTGAATATAAGCCGCACCCACAGAATTTTTTTTCTTTTTATTTTGAACATAAATAAGCCGCACATGTCTATAAGCCGCAGGTGCCTACCGGTACATTGAAACAAATGAACTTTACACAGGCTTTAACGAAACACGGCTTGTAACTAAAATAAATAGGCTTTAACGAAACACGGCTTGTAACAAAAAATAAAAAATGAGCAGTAAAGCTTTAGTTGTCTTTTTGCACTGAGTCAATTCCTCACGCTGCTGTTTCCAACGTCTTATCATCGACTCATTAAGACCAAGCTCCCGTGCAGCAGCTCTATTTCCTTTTCCAACAGCCAGATCAATCGCCTTCAACTTGAAAGCTGCATCATATGCATTTCTCCGTGTCTTTGTCATGAGGGTGACAAAATGACTACCGTAATCAGAATGATGGGAAGTTTGAGAGCGCTCGATTTAATCTAAACAGTAAACAAAAAAGTTGTTTGACCTTAACCCGTTCGGCAATTTCATTGGTCTAATGAAAGCTTCATGCCGCCAAAAAACTGAGCACGTCACAGGATGGTTTTTTTTGAGAGAAAAAAATTGAAAGCGGGAAAAATCCATATATTAGCCGCGTCATTGTTTAAGCCGCGAGGTTCAAAGCGTGGGAAAAAAGTTGCGGCTTATAGTCCGGAAATTACGGTAATCCGTTTTTGAATAAAGGCTGTAATGTAACAAAGTGGAAAAAGTGAAGGGGTCTGAATACTTTCCGAATGCACTGTAATGTTGTGGATATACACAGAATTTCATTTGTATATTATCTAAAGACCTGCATCACTATACTGAGAGAGTTCCATTTCTTAAAGGACTATTTGGGTGTTTTTGAAGCCTTTGTTGATGTTTTTTCAGAGCCCGCATTCTACACAACGAGGATGAGGAAGTGAGTTGCTGATTAGGGTATGTTTCTCAAAAACAAGAGAAATTGCAAAAAAAAGTGTTAGGTCCCATCTATAACACCCCATTTATGTAAAAAAAAAAGTACAAATGTTTAAAAAAATAAAAAATTCTCTTAACTAAAAACATTAGGGTCAATCAGTGTTTTTCTGTCCATTCTATCATCGGATAAAGTAATATGAATAATTTTGGGGGGAATCACTAAACGTTAATAAGGCTTCCCGTTAATGCCATCGTTAATCTTCAGCTTCTGTCTTTGAGGTGGGGCTAGCCGTTCATAATAACACATCCCTCATTCCCAGGAGATGTCCTTTAAAATGCAGCTTTGTTAGGATGAGATTGATTGAAGCAATCGTGAGAGCAGCCCGCAATAACAATCTCAGGAGAGGACAGGAGCCTGTTGACAGTCCTCTGTCAAATGACACCTTTCATTGGGAACGCAATGCACTGCAATTCCATTATCCTAATTGCATCCTTGTCGTCCCCTCACCCTCATTTTGAAGAGACTGTTGAAACTGTCTCTTGACAAAAACAAATCCGTTGGACATCACCTTAAGGTTAAGGTCTATCGTACAGATGGTGTGCTAAAAGCTAATGATATAATAGGAAATGCTAGAATCATCTCTTTATCAAAGCCTATTGGTGTTTTTTCAGACACTAGAGCTTAATTTATTCTGAATATAGAAGTTTTATATACACTATATATACAAAAGTATGTGGACACCCCTATTTCTGCCGCTATCATTACTGACAGGTGTATTACATTCGAGCACACAGCCATGCAATCTCCAGAGACAAACATTAGCAGTAGAATGGCCTTACTAAAGAGCTCAGTGACTTTCAAAGTGGCACCGTCATAGGATGCTACCTTTCCAACAAGTCAGTTTGTGAAATTGATTGCAACACTCACTACCAAGTTCCAAACTGCTTCTGAAAGCAATGTCAGCACAAGAACTGTTCATCTGGATCTTCATGAAATGGGTTTCCATGGCTCAGCAGCCGCACACAAGCCTAAGATCACCATCCGCAATCCCAAGCGTTGGCTGGTGTGGTGTAAAGCTCGCCGCCATTGGACTCTGGAGCAATGGAAATATTTTCTCTTGAGTGATGAATCGCACTTCACCATCTGGAAGTCCATTGGACGAATCTGGGTTTGGTGGATGCCAGGAGAGCGCTACCTGCCCGAATGCATAGTGCCAACTGTAAGGTTTGGTGGAGGAGGAATTATGGTCTGGGGCTGTTTTTCATTGTTCGGGCTATGCCCCTTAGTTCCAGCGAAGGGAAATCTTAACTCTACACCATACAATGATGTTCTAGACGATTCTGTGCTTCCAACAGTTTGGGGTAGGCCCTTTCCTGTTTCAGCATGACAATGCCCCCGTGCACAAAGCAAGGTCCATACAGATAGTTTGTCGAGATTGGTGTGGAAGAGCATGACTGGCCTGAACAGAGCCCTGACCGCAACTCCATCAAACACCTTTGGGATGAATTGGAATGCCGACTGCAAACCAGGCCTAATCGCCCAACATCAGTGCCCGACCTCACTAATGCTCGTGACTGAATGGAAGCAAGTCCCAGCAGAAATGTTCCAAATTCTAGTGGAAATCCTTCCCAGAAGAGTGGAAGTTGTTATATCAGCAAAGGGGGACCAACTCCATATTAATGCCCATGATTTTAGAATGAGATGTTTGGGGGTGTCCACATACTTTTGGTCATGTAGTGTACCTTGACTATCGACCTTAGATGCCTTAAGGCTGGTGCATGCTGTGTTTTGCTTTCCGAGTAAGTGCTGTAGAGTTATTACTGTCAATTTGGCATTCGGCAAATGTGATGAAATAGTTTGACACTGAGCCTCAGGGAACTTTTTTTCTATTCAGAGGAATGCTAGTGTTAGATTAGGTTGCACCTCAGTTGTGTTAGTTCATTGCTGTCTTCCTCTCCTTTAAATCTATACTGAACAAAAATATAAACGCAACAATTTCAAAGATTTGACTGAGTTACAGTTCATAGATGGAAATCAGTCAATTGAAATAAACGTATTATTCGCTAAGCTATGGCGCAGCCATGGGTGAGCTTGGGAGGGCTTAGGCCCACCCACTTGGGAGCCATGTCCACCCACTGGGGAGCCAGGCCCAGCCAATCAGAATTACTTTTTCCCCACGAAAGGGCTTTAATAAAGACATATACTCCTCAGTCCCCCCCACCCCCAGATGATCCCGCAGGTGAAGAAGCAGGATGTGAAAGTCCTGGGCTGGCGTGGTTGTGAGACCTGTTGGACCTACTGCCAAATTTTCTAAACGACATTGGACGTGGCTTATGGTAGAGAAATTAACATTCAATTCTCTGGCAACAGCCGTATTGAACATTGCTGTCCACATTTTAGTGGTATTTATTGCCCCCAGCACAAGGTGCACCTGTGTAATGATCATGCTGTTTAATCAGCTTCTTAGTATGCCACACCTGTCAGGTGGATGTATTATTTTGGCTAAGGAGAAATGCTCACTAACAGGGTTGTAAACAAATGTGTGCACAAACAAAGATAATTTAAGCTTTTTGTGCACATGGAACATTTCTGGGATCTTTTATTTCGGCTCATGAAAAATGGGACCAACACTTCAATATACTAATGGGTAAAAGGATTAACTCAAACGATCAGACTATAGAGACTCCAACCATTGCATAATGCTAAGTCCTTTCAGGTTGTTTTGACGCCCCTGTACCCCCCTGTTGATAGTGGTGTTTGATCCGGCCCATTGATTGAAGGATTGTTTGGTTAATTGATTGATGAGCGTCTGATTCACACTCTCGTCGATTAATTTGCCCTCAGCCATTCATGTCAGAATGGGCAGCCTCGGCTGACAGGGAGAGGAATGCTCCTCAACACACAACTGTCCAGTGATGAAACAAGCAATAAATCACCCCTCTGCGAGATTTAACTTACCCTCTGCTTATGATATACTGTGTGTCTAAGCATCACATTTCATTGAGTCTTGTGGTTTCACCTGAATCATTGTTGAAGTTGGTTTGTTTGATGTCCTTGCCTAATGAAATTGTTAAATACGTACGAACATGCTAATGATTTTTTTTAAGCTAAGATTTTGTTCAACTTTGAAAGGCAGGACCTTTTTAGATTTGTGAGTTCCTTCGCTGCGACGACAGCTTGTCGACTCTAGCTGCTAAGCTCACATATCGCAAATTTCCATTATCGCTCCCATTCAAGAAGCCAACCTGCCAGCTTCCTAACCTTGAGAACATTTTAACATTTAAGATAAGAGCAACATGCACTGGGAAGTCCAAAGGTTGAGGAGAGCAGAGCAAATTGGTAAGACATGCTCTTCAATCGGGATAAAAATGTCTGAAATATAGATGGGGTAAGAACTGACTCTGTGGCCCCCCCATCTCCTTAAGTCTTTTCAAATGCGTACAGAAAGCCATGTGCCTTTGTGCAAACTGCTGCTATTGGATTCCTCCTCAAATAGTTTTTTTTCCTCAAGAATTTATTTTCGACAGGGCCCATCATTTTTTCATAAATGCAGTGCAATAACTTCACACCCAATGATATTTAATTGATTCAGAATCGCGGCGAGACTCTGCCTCCTGTGGGAAACGCTTATTAAACTGGGAGGGTTAGGAAATGAGGTCCTGAGGTGAGAATCCCAACGCCTTCCAATTAGATTCTCAGTGGGGAGATAAAAACTGGGGGAGGAGGGGGAGTGACATTTACTGGTTCGGTTTTGACAAGGGAGGTGGGACGGGGGGGTTGTTGTCTTGTACTGCTAATGATGTGCTGACCTCATTATGTTTATGAAGTGAATTTTGCAACAGGTTGAATGTTGGAAGTCTAATTCAGTAGTTGGCTGAATGAATGACCCCCCCCCCCGACATCTTTTCCTCTGCCACACATTATTGCATTGCTCCAGTAGTCTGCTAGTGTCCGTTGTTGTGCAGAGAAGTTCATTTTGTTCAGAACACTTGATGTGTCTTTTGAAAAGGGCTCTCGAAATTGATGGCACTACCTTCTGATGGCAGAATCTGGGTTTGTCAGCAGAACAAACTATAGAAATGTAATGGTTTGCTCTCTTATTTTCTGAGATGACTAAAGAGAACCTTCAATAGATGAATAGTATGAGTCATAGAAATATAATTAATAGAACTGGCTTGGAAGCGCTAACCCTGGCAATTTGACTGGGAAACTCATGGGTACACTCGCAATGGCCTGGTATTGTGATGAAATGATTTTCATGCTAATTTGGAATGTTCTATCAAGTGATGCTGGATTTCCATGGTAATGTGGGATGTTCATTCAAATTATGCTTACTGATGTGGCTCATGCAATGGAATGTATTTGTTGTAATGTCAGTTGAGTTGACCCAACTGATTGAAGAGTACAATTTCTGCTTTTAGTTCCTGGCTTGGGTACACTGAAAATGGCTGCCAGTCCACCCATTATCGCGTCATTGAGTTGGGACGTCCGTTCTATTAATTCTTTCATTCTATTTCTATTGAGAAAATTAACAATTCTCCTTCGTTTGGTTGGGGGAAATCTAATATCTTTCGGTATGACAAGGCATCCCAGCATAATAGCCAACAATTTAGTGGGCTGTTTTAAAGAAATTTACCTCCACATGTTTTTTAATCACGTTTTTCTCTCTAACAAAAGCTCACATCAGTTATTCCTAATTGAAGATGGCGATCTATGTCCCCAAGGGAGGAATTACATTTATTGAACCATAAAATGCACCACCTTGCCAATTGGACCCCAAATACATCAATATATGGTTTAGTGAGAACGCCTACATAAATTGTGTGGTAGAAATTCTGAAAGCTGGCCATTGAGGCAGCGCCTTGTAGCCCTAGGTCATTCTGAAGTGAAAAATTGTTTCTTAACATAAATATTGCATGTCAGATTATTATCTTCTGAGTGCCAGCTCAGCAGAGTCTACTGCTGGTTCGTCAAGTCATATTCCAAGGGTTTGATTAAGACCCTAGGCAAAGTGCCCTCTATCGCTCTGGATATGGAGGACATTCTTTGGAATGTGTCAAGGAAAGTTGATTTACCCTCCTGCTTTGACTACATCGACAACATCGTTTGTTCACACGGAATCATTCCTAGGGGATAATCACTGTCGCGAAACGCCAATTCGGGAGTGAAAGATGTTCATCAGATTCCCTTTGTTTATGTTATTGCCTAGTGTCCTTGTCAACCGCTTAACCAGAGATCTAAATCTGGGCAAACATTGGAACGCTGTACAGCCGACAGGTTGTATTTAGGCCAGATTTCAATTGCTCCTCTAATTAGAAATGTGTTCATTTCTTGAATAATAATGAACAAGTTGAGGAACTAACCTTTCATTGAGTTGTATTATTTTCCAGAGCCCGGAGTTAATTATCCTTTTTATACCATGGCTATCATTTAACACATTTGCAGGTACAAATGTTTTCAACATCCACAGAAGTAGCTAGCAAGTTTTAATTGTGACAGTAGTTGCCTTGGTAACCAAACAAGACTTATTAGTTTTAAAGTTACTTTCCTGCAATTCTACACAACTTTCCATGATTCATGCCATGGGAAGGAGAAAATGTTGTAGCAATTTTATAGCTAATTTCTTGCAATTCTACACATTTTTCCATGATTCATGCCATGTTAATATATCTGATTGAGAGTGACTAACAAAATCACAAGGGTTCCTGAATGGGGGCCCCTGGAGGTCAGGGCCGCTGGGCGCACATTCGGGCATGATAGCAGGCTAGAATAACTTACCAATCAAACCATCTTTTTGCTGACATGGCTAATTGAGCTACTGTCAGGGACTGACATAACAAGAGAGAAACTGCTGATGCACAATCAAATATGGCACCTTGTGTATTCTACTATTCTAACTCTCAACAGGAAGTTGAGACCCCGACTGACGGATAATTTATTTATCTACAGTGCATTCTGAAAGTATTTAGACCCCCTTCACTTTTTCTACATTTTGTTACGTTACAGCATTATTCTGAAATTGATTCATTGTTTTTTTCCCTCATCAATCTACACACAATACCTCATAATGACAGTGAGAAAAGGTTTTTAGAAATATTTGCAAATGTATTAAAGATTAAAAAACGTTACTTACAGAAGTATTCAGACCCTTTGCTATGAGACTCAAAATTGAGCTCAGGTGCATCCTGTTTCCATTTATCATCCTTGAGATGTTTCTACAACTTGATTGGAGTCCACCTGTGGTAAATTCAATTGATTGGACTTGATTTGGAAAGGCACACACCTGTCTATATAAGTTCCCACAGTTGACATTGCATGTCAGAGCAAAAACCAAGCCATGAGGTCGAAGGAATTGTCCTTAGAATTATGTTGAGGCACAGATCTGGGGAAGGGTATCTAACATTTCTGCAGCATTGAAGGTCCCCAAGAACACACCTCCATCAAGAAGTTTGGCACCACCAAGACTCTTCCTAGAGCTGGCCGCCTGGCCAAACTGAGCAATCTGGAGAGAAGGGCCTTGGTCAGGGAGGTGACCAAGAACCTGATGGTCACTTGACTGAGCTCCAGAGTTCCTCTGTGGAGATCATCAATCAGGCCTTTATGGTAGAGTGGCCAGATGGAATCCACTCCTCAGTAAAAGGCACATGACAGCCCACTTGGAGTTTGCCAAAAGGAACCTAAAGGACTCTCTGGTCTGATGAAACCAAGATTGAACTCTTTGGCCTGAATGCCAAGCGTCACTTCTGGAGGAAACCTCTCACAGTCCCTACGGTGAAGCATGGTGGTGGCAGCATCATGCCGTGGGGATGTTTTTCAGCGGCAGGGACTGGGAGACTAGGGAAAGATGAAAGGAGCAAAGTACAGATATCCTTGACGAAAACCTGCTCCAGAGCTCTCAAGACTTCAGGCTGGGGCAAAGGTTCACCTTCCAACAAGACAACGACCCTAAGCACACAGCCAAGACAACACAGGAGTGGCTTCGGTACAGGTCTCGGAATGTCCTTGATTGGCCCAGCTAGAGCCTGGACTTGAACCCGATCAATCGTCTCTGGAGAGACCTGAAAATAGTTGTGCAGCGACGCCCACCATCCAACCTGAGAGCGCTTGAGAGGATCTGCAGAGAAGAATGGGAGAACTCCCCAAAAATAGGTGTGCCAAGTAGAGGTCGACTGATTAATCGTAATGGCCGATTTAATTAGGGCCGATTTTCAAGTTTTCATAACAATCGGTAATCGGAATTTTTGGACACCGATTAAATTTTTTTATATATATTTTATTAAATTTTTTTATGTATTTTTTAAAAACCTTTTATTTAACTAGGCAAGTCAGTTAAGAACACATTCTTATTTTCAATGACTTCCTAGGAACGGTGGGTTAACTGCCTTGTTCAGGGGCAGAGCGACAGATTTTTACCTTGTCAGCTCGGGGATTCAATCTTGCAACCTTACGGTTAACTAGTCCAACGCTCTAACCACCTGCTTTACATTGCACTCCACGAGGAGCCTGCCTGTTACGCGAATGCAGTAAGAAGCCAAGGTAAGTTGCTAGCTAGCGTTAAACTTATCTTATAAAAAAACAATGAATCAATCATAATCACTAGTTAACTACACATGGTTGATGATATTACTAGTTTATCTAGCCTGTCCTGTGTTGCATATAATCGATGCGGTGCACATTCGCGAAAAAGGACTCGTTGCTCCAACGTGTACCTAACCATAAACATCAATGTCTTTCTTAAAATCAATACACAAGTATATATTTTTAAACCTGCATATTTAGTTAATATTGCCTGCTAACATGAATTTATTTTAACTAGGGAAAATGTGTCACCCCTTGCAACAGAGTCAGGGTATATGCAGCAGTTTGGGCAGCCTGGCTCGTTGCGAACTGTGTGAAGACTATTTCTTCCTAACAAAGACAGCCAACTTCGCCAAACGGGGGATGATTTAACAAAAGCGCATTTGCGAAAATAGCACAAACGTTGCATGACTGTACCTAACCATAAACATCAATGCCTTTCTTAAAATCAATACACAGAAGTATATATTTTTAAACCTTCATATTCAGCTAAAAGAAATACAGGTTAGCAGGCAATATTAACCAGGTGAAATTGTCACTTCTCTTGCGTTCATTGCACGCAGAGTCAGGGTATATGCAACAGTTTGGGCCGCCTGGCTCGTTGCGAACTAATTTGCCAGAATTTATGTGATTATGACATAACATTGAAGGTTGTGCAATGTAACAGGAATATTTAGACTTAAGGATGCCACCTGTTAGATAAAATACGGAACGTATTTCACAAAGAAAAAAAAAACGTTTTGTTTTCGAGATGGTAGTTTCCAGATTCTACCATATTAATGCCCCCGGCTCGTATTTCTGTGTGTTTATTATATTATAATTAAGTCTATGATTTGATAGAGCAGTCTGACTGAGCGGTGGTAGGCACTAGCAGGCTCGTAAGCATTCATTCAAACAGCTCTTTCGTGCATTTTACCAGCAGCTCTTCGCAATTTTACATTTACATTTTAGTCATTAAGCAGACGCTCTTATCCAGAGCCACTTACTGTAGTGAATGCATACGTTTGATACTTTTTTTTCAGCATTGCGCTGTTTATGACTTCAAGCCTATGAACTCCCAAGATTAGGCTGGTGTAACCGATGTGAAATGGCTAGCTAGTTAGCGGGGTGTGCGCTAATAGCGTTTCAAACGTCACTCGCTCTGAGACTTGGAGTAGTTGTTCCCCTTGATCTACATGGGTAACGCTGCTTCGAGGGTGGCTGTTGTCGATGTGTTCCTGGTTCGAGCCCAGGTAGGAGCGAGGAGAGGGACGGAAGCTATACTGTTACACTGGCAATACTAAAGTGCCTATAAGAACATCCAATAGTCAAAGGTATATGAAATACAAATCGTATAGAGAGATAGTCCTATAATAACTACAACCTAAACCTTCTTACCTGGGAATATTGAAGACTCGTGTTAAAAAGAACCACCAGCTTTCATATGTTCTCATGTTCTGAGCAAGGAACTTAAACGTTAGCTTTTTTACACGGCACATATTGCACTTTTACTTTCTTCTCCAACACTTTGTTTTTGCATTATTTAAACCAAATTGAACATATTTCATTATTTATTTGAGACTAAATTGATAGTATTTATGTATTATATTAAGTTAAAATAAGTGTCCATTCAGCATTGTTGTAATTGTCATTATTACAAATGAAATATCCAACAAAAAAAAATATTTTATTTTTATGTATTAATTTATACACATGTTTTTAAATTAAAATCGGCCAATTAATCGGTATCGGCCTTTTTGGTCCTCCAATAAATCGGTATCGGAGTTGAAAAATCATAAATCGGTCGACCTCTAATGGGGACACCTATACATTTGGCAGCCAGTTACCAGTGTGGTCCAGACAGGACATTGAAATATATTCACGCATACAATAAAACCCAGGCTTCTGTCATAAGAGTCAATTCAACTTGAAAAAATTAATGACGGGACATTTAGGAAAAACGAATCCTGTGTGAATCGTCCTCTGGAATAACACATATTTGGATAACAATTACAAAACCAACCTTTCTAGTAATTGATTTTAATGATGTATTATATTAAGTTAAAATAAGTATTCATTCAGTATTGTTGTAATTGTCATTATTACAAAAACATTTTTAAAAATCGGCCGATTTAACCGTTATCGTTTTTTTTTGGTCCTCCAATAATTGGTATCGGCGTTGAAAAATCATAATCGGTCGACCTCTAGTGCCAAGCTTGTAGCGTCATACTCAAGACTTGTCTGTAATCGCTGTCAAACGTGCTTCAACAAAGTACTGAGTAAAGGTTCTGAATACTTATGTAAATGTAGTATTTCATTTATTTTTATACATTTGCTAAAAATTTAATTGTGTTTGAGGGGGGGGGGCAATTTATTCTGTTTTAAAATAAGGCTGTGTCTGAATGCTTTCCGAATGCACTGTATATACAGTACTAGTCAAGTTTGGACACCTATTTTTACTATTTTCTACTTTGTAAAATAATAGTGAAGACATCAAAACTATGAAATAACACATATGGAGTCATGTTTTAACAAAGTGTTCAACAAATTAAAATATATTTGAGATTCTTCAAAGTAGCCACCCTTTGCCTTGATGACAGATTTGCACACTCTTGGTATTCTCTTAACCAGCTTCACCTGGAATGCTCTTCCAACAGTCTTGGAGTTCCCACATATGCAGCATATTATAGTCCCACTAAGGGCAAACCAGATGGGATGGCGTGTTGCTGTGGTAGCCATGCTGGTTAAGTGTGCCTTGAATTCTAAATAAATCACAAACCGTGTCACCAGCAAAGCACCATCACACCACCACCTCCATGCTTCACGGTGGGAACCACACATGCAGAGATCCTCCATTCCCCTACTCTGCGTCTCACAAAGACACAGCGTTTGGAACAGAAATCGCAAATTTGGACTCATCAGACAAAATAACAGATTTCCACCGGTCTAATGTCCATTGCTCGCGTTTCTTGGCTCAAGCAAGTCTCTTCTTATTGGTGTCCTTGTAGTGGTTTATTTGCAGCAATTCGACCATGATCGCCTGATTCATGCAGTCTCCTCTGAACAGTTGATGTTGAGATGTGTTGGTCACTTGAACTCTGAAGAATTTATTTGGGCTGCAATCTGAGGTGCAGTTATTTTGCTGGTTTTTGAGGCTGATAATTCTAATGAACTTATCCTCTGCAGCAGAGGTAACTCTGTCTTCCTTTCCTGTGGCGGTCCTCATGAGCCAATTTTATCCTAGCGCTTGATGGTTTTTGCAACTGCACTTGAAGAAATTTTAACATTTCTGACCTTCATGTGTGAAAGTAACTGTTTCTCTTTGCTTATTTGAGCTGTTCTTGCCATAATATGGCCGTATTCGGTAAATCAACCCTTCCTTGTCACAGCACAACTGATTGGCTCAAACGCATTAAGAAGTAAAGACATTCTAAAAATGTACTTTTAACAAGGCACACCTGTTAATTTAAATGCATTCCAGTGACTACCTCATGAAGCTGGTTGAGAGAATGCCAAGTGTGCAAAGCTGTCAAGGCAAAGGGTGGCTACTTTGAAGAATCTCAAATCTAAAATATATTTGATTTAACACTTTTTTGGTTACTACATGATTCCATAGATTTTATTTCATAGTTTGTCTTCTATTATCCTACAATGTAGAAAATCGTAAAAATAAAAACCCTTGAATGAGGTGTCCAAACCTTTGACTTGTACTGTATATACTTTTTTTACTCAGACATGTCCGAGACTCACTTTGAGAGAGTAGGCTGCTGCTGTAGTGTACCACTGACCTTCGTCTTGATTCCTACCTCAGAAGATAGGCCAGTTGCCCTGTAAATTGTTTGACATAATTTGTTAAGAACTAAACTATTTACTACCAATAGAGATGGCAAAACTGCACTCTGTCAGGGGCTGGGAAATGCATTTTGTTGCACAGTTAGGCAAAAAAATCCGCTGAGGCAATGTGTGGACAGTCCTAGTGGCTCTCTGTAAAGATGCTTAGTTTGTCTTGGTCAGCATTCCTGAGTCTCCCGTCTTAACCTGCTGACATAATGGCAAAGTTGTCTAGCAACCTGTAGCCAGGAGTAGCAGGGACTGAGTGTTTCAGGCAGGGAAGTCAACATGATCAATATTATGAGGTGTTACATTAGCAGTTTAAATTGTGTTAGGTTTATTTAAGCAATAAGGCCTGATGGGCGGTGGTATATAACCAGTATACCACGGCTAAGGGCTGTGTCCAGGCACTCTGCTTTGCGTCGTGGTTAAGAAGAGCCCTTAGCAGTGGTATATTGGCCGTATATCACAAACCCATGGTCCCTTATTGCTATTATAAAGTGGTTACCAACGTAATTAGTGCAGTAAAAATGTGTTTTGTCATAGGCCAATCAGCATTCAGGGCTCGCACCACCCAGTTTATAAATGTAAATATATGCAGCATTGTTATCATTTCCCCTCTCATTACAGGAAACTGACAGTAACACCATTAAGAAAACAGAAAAAGAGACCAAGTTCAAGGAGGCCAAGAAAGTCCTGAAGAGAAACTTCCAAGTCAACACCAAATTAGTCTTCACTGAAGAGGGACAGGTTTGTCCAAACATTTTTCTACATTCCATTTTATTTTGAGTCAGATCCAGTAATACCATTTTTTGGCTTCAGGCTCTGCATCAGCTAAATGAGAGAACCAGTTTGTTTACAGGCAATTCCACGCTAACGGATTTACACTTTGATTTTTCACTTTAAAATGTCTGCCAAACAAAAACCAGGGATTTTAAAGTTTAACAAAACATCCAACTCTATGCACAATGACTACTTTGTGCAAATTATTCAATCATTTGTATTAATAAAACGTGCAGATACAAAGTTTGGTAACAGAATAAAACTGCGGGAGATTTTACTGTAATTCTGTTACCAAATGTTGCATCTGCACAGTTTTTCCAGTTATTGTTTAATTTCTTTATTAATTACGGTAAAATCTTCCTCTCTTTTATTCTGTTACCAATCTTTGTATCTGTACAGTTCTTCCTATAAATGTTTTTTTGTAAAATTCTGTGGAACATAAAAGTAGTCCTTATGCATAGAGTTTTGTTAAACTTTGAAATCAATGGTTTTTCATTGGTATACATTTTAAAGTTACAATTCTGAGTCTCAGCGTAATTCCTTCACCATCACTAACATCATTCAGAGAAAATTAGATGGCACCTGTGATTTTTAGTTGTGTTGCCTCTATTGATGCCCAGCCAGCTGCAAATGTAATTAAGGAAACTAAAACGTGTGTATGTGTGTTGTTGTATGCCCTCTTTTATGTGTGCGTTTGTGTGTGGGTAAATGTTTTTGTGTGTGCATATGTGTTGATTCCTATCCAGCTTAAAATGAGATGGCACCATTGCAGTGTTGTGATTTAACTCTGTGTTCGTCTGTGCCCCTCGCTCTCCAGATGGTGCAGCAATGGCCCCCGCTCCAGAGGACGGCCGTGCCAGCCACAGAGGGGGAGGAGGATGATTGCACGTCAGGCATCAATGTGGAGGAGGCCAGAGAGAGGCTGCGTCGAGAGGACCAGGAGTATGACAAGCTGGAGTACAGACGTAAAGTCAAAGAGAAACACAGGGTAAGACTGTAGTACAATCATTACGTTAAACAAACACACAGGTGAAGACTGCCGCACAGCCGTCAAAGGTCAGTCAAAACAAATGCATCACATCAAGCAGAAAAAGCAGGCCAAACTGTGGACGGGCAATGACAGAAGCAGAAACACAGGGTAAGACTAGTGCAGTCACCGCGTCAAACGGTTGCTTCACAAGCCCATACAGCAGCCTCGGGCAGGAGAAGGTTAGTCGATTATTTCCCTGCATCAGTTGGGAAGGCAGCATTTGATCCTAATGGTGATCCTCCTGCACTGAAGAGAGGGGGGGGAGCCTTGACAATGAAGTAGTACAAACTGCATAATCATAATGTACATGACATAATATATTCCTGTATTGTTACTGCTGCAAGGTCCCTTATGGTACCTTAGCACCTGGTTGGATGTTTATACGAATCGCTGTCAACGAGGCCAGTTAAATGCTCTAACTTAATCTCCCCACTCTGCACCCAGCAGGTACTGTATGAAAAATAAATGTCACAGCTGTGACACGTGCACACTCACACATACGCATATATATATATGTACACACACACACGCCCCGAGGTTATAACCTCAGTGATTGAGGACAGGCATGGGCCAGATGGGTCTCTGGAATGACTTGAAGCAGCTGTTGGAGCTGCACAGTATCAGTGGGGACCAGATGAAAGGGAAGGCAAGACCAAGCCTTCAATGTGCTTCCAAATGGGCTCTGCACATTAAATTCAATAACCTGTTAGATTAGGGCAGAAAAACTTATCAGAAACTAGGTGGTCTTTATAGTCCTTGTATTGGGCTTCATGTTTGTTTATTTATATATATATATATATATATATATATATATATATATATATATATATATATATATATATATATATATATATATATATATATATATATATATATATATATATATAATCAATAAACATGATTGATATAATTGCCTTTTTTAGCCTTTATGTATAACAAGGTCAAAATGTAAGCGACAAAAAAAAAACGTCTCAGTTCCACTGCAGTAAAAGCTCAAGAATGTGGGCTAGTACAGTACTGGGGCTCAAACTCTGATGTGAGTGTTCTAGATTTGCCCAGAGGAGAAGGCAAAGCCTGTCCTGCTGCACCCGTCCCTCCCACTCCAGGTTCTATTTTTAATCCCATATATAGTATATCGCAGGTTGAAACCTAAATGGAAATAACAGACATGTCTGAGTCTGGCACACAGCTTGGGAGCCCACAGGCAGGCGGGGAGATTAGGTTCAGTTAATATTTTCCAGAGCGAGCTTCGTTTCTCCACTGAAATAACTGCAGAAAGTTTGCTCAGCTTATCTGATTTGCAGAGAAAGTACTTTTCTTGCCAGTGGATAAATATTGACTGCTGGGATAAATATTGACTGCTGGATGCTATTGTCTCACCCGCTCGTTGCTACGTTATTTTTATTTTATGAGATTATTATCTTATGATTTGATTGGAAGTAGCAATGACTGGCCTTTGAAAGGCATGTGTTGTGGTGAGTATTGATAAGGGAATATATACAATGTGTAGAAAACTCATATAGAACAGAATGAAGTCATTTTAGCAGTGTAGTCAATGTCAGGCTTTTTTTCACACTTATGCTATATAATTACCTTCTACTAAATTAACCCAAAGCTAAATACCCCACTAGTATTTCACTTTACTAGCAAAAGTTAGTTCATCAACCTGATGAGGAATTGAAGAATGTTATGGTTGACAGGGATGAAGCAGACGGAATGGCAAATAAGTCTGGCTGCACAACCGATTGGCAAACGTACTGCAAATGTATAAATAAGGTGACTAAACTGAATAAAAAGACGAAGCTACACTTTAAAACAAAGATAAATGACATAAAGAATGATAGTAAAACGTTTTGGAGCACCTTAAATGAAATTTTGGGAAAAAATGCAAACTCCGTTCCATCATTCATTGAATCAGATTAATTACAAAACCCACTGATATTGCCAACTACTTAACTTCTTTTGTAATTGGCAAGATTAGCAAACTTATGCATGACATGCCAGCAACTAATGCTGGCACTACACATCCAAGTATATCTGACCAAATTATGAAAGACAAGAATAGTAATTTTGAATTCTGTAAAGTGAGTGTGGAAGAGGTGAAGTTTTTTTGTTGTCTATCAACAATGACAAGCCACCGGGGTCTGACAACTTGGATGGAAAATGACTGAGGATAATAGCAGACGATATTGCCAGTCCTATTTGCCACATCTTCAATTTAAGCCTACTAGAAAGTGTGTGCCCTCAGGCTTGGAGTAAGCTACCTAAGAATAGTAAAGTCCCCTTTACTGGCTCAAATAGCCGACCAATCAACCTGTTACCAACCCTTAGTCAAGTTTTGGAAAAAATAGTTTGACCAGATACAATGCTATTTTACAGTAAACAAATTGACAACAGACTTTCAGCACGCTTATAGGGAAGGACATTCAACAAGCACAGCACTTATACAAATGACTGATTGCTTGAGAGATTTATGATAAAAAGATTGGGGTGGCTGTTTTGTTAGAATTCAGTGTGGCTTTTGACATTATCGATCAGTCTGCTGCTGGAAAAACGTATGTGTTCTGGCTTGACACCCCCTGCTATATTGTTGATAAGGAGTTGCCTGTCTAACATAACACAGATGGTGTTCTTTAATGTATGCCTCCAACATAATCCAGGTAAAATCAGGAATTCTCCAGGGCAGCTGTCTAGGCCCCTTACTTTTTTCAATCTTTACTCATGACATGCCACTGGCTTTGAGTAAACTACCCAACTGAGGCCTGTCCTCTTTCCTGTCTAAGAAAACATTAACAGTAGCTAGGTTTCCATCGTATTGCCGACAGATTTTCATTTGAATATTCTGAAATGAACATAAAGAAAATATGCGCATTTTCCCACCAGTGGTGTTTCTCCACCCTTCGGACTTGTTGCGGATAAAAGTCAGTGCGTGATGACAGTGCACTCAATGTACTTTTTTGCTTAAGTTTTCATGTACCAAATAAAAATCTAAAGTTCAATGTTTTTCCATCGCATTTTCAACTCTACTGATAGTTTTGTCACAAACTGTTGAGTTAAATAGAAGTGTGCCTACTCTGGTTTTGGCACATGCGCTCTAGCCAACAGCTCACAGATACAGTGCGTGTAGGCTAGTCTACATGATTAGTATGGATAAAAGCGATTTAATATTTGTTTTTGTCAAACGGCAGTCAAGCATCAATCATCATGTCACCAGAGTAAGACCCTCGATATTTATTGGGAAGGAGCATCAAGATCACAGTGCACTCTCACCACCCTGTGAAGTTCAGCATAACTTATTTCATCTGTAGCCTAATAAACGGCATGGTTTCCCAAGTCACCGTGGGAGGACAACAACATGTCATAGCGTGACTCCAAGTTTACTTCGATATGATGGTTATTATATCAATATTTGCGCTTAAAGGCGTTTGTACCACCATTTCTCACATACTTAATTTTACAGACACAAAAAGATCCCACCGTGTCGAACGAACAAATTCTTTCGCCATTTATAAAATTGTATTGAAGCTACCCGTTTCCACCATCTGTAGTGATTTAAAAAAAAAAAATACAGTATGACGTTACTCCCAAAAACTATGGATGAAAATGTGGTTAATGTCAAGCATGCATTAGCTCTGCTGAAGTGTTGTGTAGGTGAGCCACCTCCCCCGTAAAGGGCGGCCCTCGAGTGGCTCATCTCATTGTCTCGACAATTAAGTTATGCCGCAGGCACTCCCCCCGCACGTCTATTAGGCATGGCTGTTGTGATTAACGCCTTGTCCCGTTCATTTGTCGTGCTCGCCGAGCATTGCCAAGAATGGTTGTTGTGATGACGGCTGACGCGTGAAGGGAAAAACAGACACTTTAAAAATCCATTTAAATTTCTGTGCAGCGCGCTGCCTCTGACACTCAGATGCGTGTCCAGAAATCAATTAGCAGCATTCACCAACATGAATCATTCCTGGCTGACTGGCGTGCTAAATATCCCTCATGTAGCTAATGCTCTGTCTCTGGCTGTACTAAGGCCCTACTCAAACACTGTTGTCATCATTTGACTTCGGTGACAATGGGATCATTTTAGTTCGACGTTCTAACTGAACTTTCCCCCCATACTTCTACAGTAGAGAGCCAACCCCTCTGGACCACTGTAGCTACTGTAACTGCACACAGCATGCTGACTGAGGGACCGGAGTCATGCTGACAGACTGCCAACTAGATGGGCAGTTACTAGTCTGGTGGCCGTGGCCCATACTAATGGAGGGCGGCTCAGTGGGGAAAATGTATTACTCTCCCTAGACCGTCCTAATAGATCCATAACTTATTGGTTAGTCACGACTCCCTCTGGTACTCACTCTCTCTTCTCCCACTTCCTTTCTTATGCTCTTGCTATCGCTCTCCCTCCACCACTTTCCTGCATCGTTTGGAGGCCGGGCCAGGGTAGATTCCCATATTTTCATTCGGTCACGGCCCTGTGCTCCTCGCTAGCCTTGTAAAATGCTTTAGAAACCCTCCCCCCTACTCATACCTTGTGGCCTGAAAACCAATGAAAGCCAGGTGAAAACCAATGAGAGCCAGGTGAAAACCAATGAGAGCCAGGTTCTAGCCTTCCTCCCATATCAGGGACAAATGAGGAGGAGTGGATGGCTGTAGGACAGCAGTCATTCCCCTCCTTCCCACCACACACACACCCACCAGTGGCGGTCGGTGATGTTTAAGATTAGGGAGGACCGTTGCTTGGCCTTATTTCTGGGGTAGGCCGTCATTGTAAAACAATTTGTCCTTCACTGACTTGCCTCGTTAAAGGATAAATAAAAATTATATTACAGCATATTGGATGAGTGTCATTCATATTCCATTCACCCAGCTCATCGATAGATTTAGGCTACTACGTGATACTAGAATTTGCCCTATACCCATCATAAGGTTGCTACAACCTAGTCTACAAATGAAAGTTGATAATATAGGTGCACAGGTCGAGAGACAAATTGGAGTAAGAGCCTTGCACACTCTTGCCTGCATCTAGCTGATCTAGGGTATAATCATTTGTCCAAACAGCAGTTGCAAACAAGTTTCTATTAGACAAATTCAGCTATCTTTATCCCTGTTTCATTCCATTTGCTTCCGTTTCAGAAATGTTTTTCAACAGAATCGGCAGAATGAATACACTCTTGATCACCTGCACACACAGTTCACTTTCATAGCAGCCACATACAAACAGCTTCATCACTTTGCTCGTTGTATAATTCCTTCTCGCATCTTTTATTTTATTTTATTAATTTCCCCTTTATTTATTTATTTCATCTACACGCTCTCCTCTCACCTTTTACCTTCGCTTGTGGACTTCAGTGTTTAATTGCTATATCGTAATTACCTCGGCACTATTGGCCTATTTTATTGCCTTACCTCCCTTATCTTACCTCATTTGCACACACTGTATATATACTACTTTTTTTGTACTGTATTATTGTCTGTATGTTTGTTTATTCCATGTGTAACTCTGTGTTGTATGTGTTGAACTGCTTTGCTTTATCTTGGCCAGGTCGCAATTGCAAATGAGAACTTGTTCTCAACTAGCCTACCTGGTTAAATAAAGGTGAAATAAATAAAACCATTTTTTAAAAAAGGTCACGTTAAGGGAGAAAGAAACGTTTATGGCCCGAATCACTTAGTTTCCTGCCTAGCAATAAAGATATTCTGAAAATTAGAACCTAACAATAGTCTATGTATTGGATAATGGCACAATCATTTGGCCTTGGGCTCATAAAATGTATTTAATGTATGGCTCATCAGGCTTTCATTTTAATGCCGATCAAAGCTCTAATCAAATCTATATGCTTTAGAATGACACTTCCGGTTTGGGCGGGAAATACTGGAGTACTTATTTATTCTCTGGATGGAACATTTTGTAAAATACCCGGAAAATATTCAACCCTAATACATTCTAATGCAAGCTGTGGTTTTCACTGAGTGACATTTGGAGCAGTTATTAAGAACTCATGAATCAGCTGCTGACATTTCCTAATGCATTCTCCCGCCGCATATAAATAGGCTTCTGTTTTCACACAATATCATTATTTTTCCCCTCTGGGGGGGGTTTCACTCCCGTGTCAAGTCGTTTACTGTGGTCAGTTCTCCCTGAATATGCCGTGTTGACCAAATGATAATGGTGGTCTGCTTTATTTGGACTGTGTTTTGCAAGTCAGCCATTTTGTTTAGATTTGTCTGGTGTTTTTTTCCCACCTGAAGGATGTGGCTGCCTCTCAATACTCTATTGCGACCTGTCTAACCTCCACTCCTCTGTCTGCTCTCTTTCTTCCCATCTCTTCTATGACCCATGGGAAATGTCTTAGCTCAGAGGCAGTAACCAGAGAATCTTATCATAAAAATAAAAAAAATCTACATAGAACAAAAAAGAGAAAGCATATCCTCTCATGGAATCTCTGACAATCTAATGAAATACAGCCATTTCACCCCAAAACAACCTGCCCTGAAAGGCATGGATTGTCAGAGATATACGACACCTAAATCTGGTCAGACTGACATTGCTCTAAACTCATTCTCCCTCTTCTCTCCCACAGGAGAAGAGACTGAAGGAGAACGCTGCCAGAAGAGAAGCCAGCAAGCAGTACACTGAGGTAAGTCTCCTCCATTTTACATTAGAATTTCTCCCCCC
This sequence comes from Salmo trutta, assembly GCF_901001165.1. Classification (NCBI taxonomy): domain Eukaryota; kingdom Metazoa; phylum Chordata; class Actinopteri; order Salmoniformes; family Salmonidae; genus Salmo; species Salmo trutta. The sequence goes on from NC_042971.1 coordinate 28,219,679, forward strand.
CCAACCTCCCTCTTAAAAAGCATATCCATCGCATCCTGAATGGGTTTGACTCCAGTCGCTAGCTCCCCTTCACTAGCGTTACGTTAAACCGTGGCTGTTTAAAGTGATACTCCTGTCAGGATGCTGCCATTGAACTGCAGTCTAGCTTCAAAAGGAGAGGCAGTCTCTAAAAGTGAGGGCCACACTCTTCCCCCTCGTCTTTGTAACAAAGGCAGAAGGAGCGTTCTCTCTTCAGCCAATGTCAGACGAAGAACACAGAGTCCCCTGATGCCGATGTAGCACTTAGCTTTTAGATTGGAACAGAATTTATTGAGGAGAGAATGGGACAAGCACAATGGTACTTTACAGGGTCATTAATGTCAGCCCCTCTAGTGAGTCATGTGAAGTGTTACCTTCACAAAAGGGGACATGTTTTTCTGCAGACAAATTCCAAACGCTCCATAGAGATTCTCTATCGCCAGCTGAATTGGCTCCACTCCTGCCACGTGAGGATGAGACTATGAGAGAGAAGTGCCTTGTCTTACGTAAGACCCCGGTCACAAAGCATCTGGGGTGTCTTCAGCAGAGGCGAGTGCCTCTTTCTCTCCGTGTAATATTAAATCCCCCTCTTCTCAGCTTGTGTCAGTCTGCCCGCCCGCTGAATTCGTCTTGCGTAATGTGGAAATGAAAATTCTTGTCTTCAACCTCAGCATAATTACCATGCCAGCACTCTTTCTTTCTCTCCTGTCAATCAAACACACCCAGTGTCATTACATTAATGCTGGCTTGCAGTGATAGATACTCCGGAGGTGTTAGGGCGGCATTTCTCTAATCCCCCTTCCGGCAGATCTTCTGATGCCTCCTATCACTCTGGTGTATAGCCTACCTCACGTCTCCTGCTCTGTTTAGCCCTCCTATTTGGCCTCTTCAGTGACGCGGGACACTAATAAGGGGAAAATGAATGCAACATCTGAATGCGGCGTCATGGGCGGGATTATCATACACATCCTATCCCCCTGATCTCGTTCGACGCTGACTCCACTCCTACGCCATAGACTTCCTATTGAGTTAAATCAGACATTGATGAATACTTCACAATTATCCCGCATTTCATTGGGTTCAGAATCCACATTTCCCATCTTTCTTTAAAGATGCACTATGTAGAAATGGCTCCGGCATTTCCTGGTTGCCAAAATTCTAATATTTCGCCTAATATCAGTTTGTGACAAAACATGCAACTATCGTGTCGAGCAGTTTTCACCAATCGGTCGATCTCCAAGCCATTCCTAGTAGCTCACCAAGCGTTTCTGTAAAAAAAAAAAAAAAAAACGATAACGCCTTGCGTTCCTGTTGTTATTATTATATTATTATTATTATTATTACTTTTTTTTTCATTTTTACTTTTTTTCATTTTGCACTGTTGGAGGTAGGTGCACTTGATTCAGCAGCCCTAGTGCTGTTGGTGGTAGGTGCACTTGATTCAGCAGCCCTAGTGCTGTTGGTGGTAGGTACACTTGATTCAGCAGCCCTAGTGCTGTTGGTGGTAGGTGCACTTGATTCAGCAGCCCTAGTGCCGGGAAGGCAAGGTGTTCCCATTTTGAAGCACTTTATGTGTCTGAAAGTAGAACTCCGCCTATCCGGCAGGCCCAGAGAGAATATCAAGTGCACCTTTCGGCCTACCACTAGCCAATCAGATGACTCAGATCACCGTGTCTGCACAGTTTCCTCGAGCCATAGACTGGTAAATGAAGCCTCGACCACACAGCAAAGTTGATAATGTGAGATTTCAACATTTTTTTAAAACCATGACTAGAGAAAGACTCAACGAATACAGCAAAGAGCTGCTGTTATTATGAGTTAGCTTATAATTAAGTTATTCAGCACTGTCAACACTTTGCTCAACAGGTTTATAAGCCATGAAATGTGCGTTCTCTCTAATTCCACTCACGCTGCAAGCAGCCTGCAGCTGCAATGAAGGAATATAGAGAAGTGTTTTGATAAGCTTGCATTATTATTGCTGCTTGTCTTTTTTAATATAGAGAAATGTTTCTTTCTCTGGTCGTAAGAGTAACACTGTTCATTTGCGCATGAGGCATAAATAATACAGTTTGACTTAAGTTTCGCCATCAGCTGGGGGAGGGAGCCTCGCATCCGACTCCCCAGCCCTCCTCTCTCCCTCCCCCCCTCTGACTGACCATCTGATGCAAGCCATCAGTCCAGTAAAAAGCTGTGCCTCACAAGTAATACAACAAATTATCTATCAGTGTGATCATATACCTAAAATGTTGAAATATCATTTCAAAATGGTCTGAGCAGAACAACATTGGCGGGGCAGTTCAAGCGTAGCCAATATGCAGTGCTAATGTATTGGGCCTACAGCACAAACCTCATGTTAAACAAATTCTAATAATCTGAGCGGCAGAGGTCGGCTTGCATTTTGACTTGGTGATCTTGACTTAGTTAAGGTTGGTAGGCATCCCAAATGGTGCAGTGGTCTAAGGCAGTGCTAACTGTGCCACTAGAGATCCTGGTTCGAGTCCAGGCTCTGTCGCAGCCGGCCGTGACCAGGAGACTCATTGGGGGCGGTGCACAATTGTCCCAGCGTCGTCCGGGTTAGGAGAGGGTTTGGCCGGCAGGGATGTCCTTGTCCCATCGTGCACTAGCAACTCCTGTGGCGGGCCGGGCGCAGTGCACGCTGACACGGTCGCCAGGTGTACGGTGTTTCCTCCGACACATTGGTGCGGCTGGGTTCCGGGTTAAGTGGGCATTGTGTCAAGAAGCAGTGCGGCTTGGCTGGGTTGTGTTTCGGAGGACGCACGGCTCTCGACCTTCGCCTCTCCGGAGTCCCGTCGCTGCAATTCTCGTACGGACAAGACTGGAACTACTGATTGGATACCACGAAGTTGGGGAGTAAAAGGGGTATAATGAAAAAATAAAGGTTGGTGACCACTGGTGTAGAGAATTATTGTACCATCTATACCGCTGTGAAATATATTTTCCATAACTAAAAAGATTGTATTTTCAGCTGTTTGAAGCTGGTGTACAAAACCCTAAAGTTAGATGCAAAAATGAAACTTAAGAATGGGAATCATAGAAATAGAGCACATAGAACAGATCTACAACTTCTTAGACTTGTTTTCGATGAGAATTACAGATTTATCAACACATTTCTGTGAATTTGGTTGGGTATCAGAAAAACCTACAGCTTTATCAGAAAAACCAGAAAAACCTACAGCTTTATCAGAAAAACCTGCAGCTTTAAATCTGCCCATTTTTTAAGTAGCTTTTTTCTCAATTCGTTAATTTTCTGTTGGCCCTGAAGTCTGCTCTTATGTTTTACCAACTGCATGGTAAACCAGGCCGCTTCATCCTGGTATTGATGGGGCTGTGTGTTGAACTATTCTCCGCCATACCGAACACTTCTCACTCTGCCATCCTCCCACTCACACAGAGACAATTAGAGCATTACAGGCTGTCTCCACTGGGCAACGGGCCTTCAACCCTCCACCGTCGTCTCATTTATCATCGCTAACACTTTTCCCCAAAGCCTGCGAGCGCAACCATGGTGCCCTCAATAAAGCAGCAGGCCAGACTTATCCAGGCTTACGCTTGGGGAGACTTCATGCTTGTTTGTTAAGGATTTGGAAGGAATTGGGAAAGTCTTAGGTCAGATATAGCTTGTTAACAAAATTTAAGTGCCTTCTACACTGGCCTTGAGTTTCAAGTTTTTTTAGTCATTTTGAAGTTTTGCTTTTGTGTAGTTTTCTGGTCCTAGAGTATTTATTCAGGTCTTATTTAATCTTCAAGTTCTCTGGCCAAGATAAAGATGCAGCATCTTGCTTCTAATGGTGCTATTGATCATATAAGCACAATGCCCACAATACCTTAAGGCAGGTATTCCCAAACTGGGGTACGCGCAATGCCGTCGGGGGTACGCCAAATAAAAATGAGATTCACAATTCTTTTTTTTCACATTTTCAAACAGTCCATTTATATTTTCCAACGGGGCTTTACATTTGGGTGAGTTTTTTTCTCACCTGATTAGCCTCATTTCACTGCCAAAAATGAAATTAAACCATCTAGTGTTCAGCGAAATAACAACACAATGTCAAATAATTAACGTCCAATCACATTAACTGTTACTCTCTCGCGGGAATTACACTAACGGTCTCTATGTAGCCAAACGTAGCTGCTGCTCCTTCCATTTGCTCGAAAATTGATAAATGGTTAAAAGTAAGGCCGCATCCATAGACACACATACCAGCAGTACTATTGTGCACCTGTCGACGACACAAGTTGTTCTGCTTCCACAAGCACATCCAATGCTAGCATCAGTAATTCTACATTTGTTGTTAGACCAGCTAGCATGGACACTGACAGTTGTGAATCTAATGCAGCCAAAGAGCTACTGCCCCCTAAAGCACCGAACAACAGACTGGGATGTTGGACTATCGAAGAGGCGCAAATATGATCACTACATTGACTGATATTGGGAGTAGTGCCTTTCCTCAGCCACAGTGTGTTATATGTGCAAAGTACCATCTCACAACTCAATGAAACCTTCACTTTTGTGCAGACATTTAGAAACAAAACATGGCAATTTAAAAAAATAAGCCACAGGAGTTTTTTGAGTGAGAATTAAGGACTTTCGAGTAGGAAGACATGTATAAAAGCAACAGATAGCATTAAAAGAAGGGGCTAGAAGTGTCTTATGTAGTGAGCTACCGAGTGGCTAGGACAGGCAAGTCCCATACTATTGTTGAGGACTTCATTCTTCCTGCTGCTGCGGATATGGCTGGGACAATGCTGGGGGAAAAGGCCAAAAAACTATACAGACAATCCCTTTATCAGACAACACTGTTTCACGATGCATCAGTGACATGGCAGGAGATGTTTTGAAACAATTACTGCTTCGCATACAAACCAGTGAATTCTATGCGTTACAGCTGGATAAGTCAACAGACGTGGCGGGCCTAGTATATGTCCGTTACAGTTATGGGGGGTCAGTTAAGGAAGACATCCTCTTCTGCAAACCACTGTGTATTTTTTGCACTATGCAATGATATGGGCAGCGACCATGTAACGCTTTTACAACATACAGAAGTGCGCTGGTTATCAGGGGGCAAAGTATTGACACATTTTTTTGAATTGAGAGACGAGCTTAAAGTTTTCTTTACTGAACATTTTCACTTGTCTGACCGCTTGCATGATGACGAGTTTCTCACACGACTGTCCTATCTGGGTGATGTTTTTTCTCGCCTTAATGATCTGAATCTAGACTTACAGGGACTCTCCGCAACTATATTCAATGTGCGGGACAAAATTGAGGCTGTGATTAAGAATTTGGAGCTCTTCTCTGTCTGCGCTAACAAGGACCTTCCTCCAGTCCACTTACCGATATCTGAATAAGAGAGCCTCATCGAAATTGCAACAAGTGGTTCTGTGAAAATTGAGTATAATCAGAAGCCACTGCCAGATTTCTGGATTGGGCAGCGCTCAGTGTATTCTGCCTTGGCAAATCGTGCTGTTAAGACACTGATGCCCTTTGCAACCACATACCTATGTGAGATTGGATTCTCCGCCCTCACTAACATGAAAAACTAAATACAGGCACAGACTGTGTGTGGAAAATGATTTAAGACAGACTCTCTCCAATACAACCCAACAATGCAGAGTTATGTGCATCCTTTCAAGCACACCCTTCTCATTAACCTGTGGTGTTATTCACTATTTTCGATGAACAAATAAAGTTTTATATGTAAGATGGCGAAATAGAGTACAATTATTGATTGTAGTTGTTATTTGTGCCCTGGTCCTGTAAGAGCTCTTTGTCACTTCCCACGAGCCGGGTTGTAACAAAAACTCACATTAATTGAACAAAAGAATGAGCGTATTATATAGTGTGTGTGTGTAGCAGGCTTACAATGATAGCAAAAATCAACATTTGAGAGTGCGCTGACCCTGGTGCTAGAGGGTATGCGTTCCTTGTCCATTCTTTGGACTTGTTTGGAGCTCAGCCCCAGCTATAGGAAAAACATTTAGGAAGTGTACGTTATTTATAATAAGTTTGAAGTTTTACATTTTATTAGTTGTATGTATTGTATATACGTGGTATACACTGTCCAACGAAATGCTTACAAGTTTTCTCAACAATGCAACAACAGTAAGAAATAATAAAATAGAAAAAATTGAATAAACATTTTAGCATGGGATTGGTGAGCCTAGTGTGTGTGGGTGGACTACATGACCAAAAGTATGTGGACACCTGGGCATGGAGTTGGTCCCCCCTTTGCTGCTGTAACAGCCTGCACTCTTCTGGGAAGGCTTTCCAATAGACATTTACTGCAGCCATGAGCATTAGTGAGGTTGGGTACTGATGTTGAGCGATTAGGCCTGGCTCGCAGTCGGCGTTGCAATTCATCCCAAATATGTTTGATGGGGTTGATATCAGGGCTCTGTGCAGTCCAGTCAGGTTCTTCTACACCGATCTCTACAAACCATTTACGTATGGGCCTCGCTTTGTGCACAGGGGCATTGTTATGCTGAAAGAGGAGGGCCTTCGCCAAACTGTTGCCACAAATTTGGAAGCACAGAATCGTCTAGAATGTCATTGCATGCTGTAGCGTTAAGATTTCCCTTCACTGGAGCAAAGGAGCCTAGCCCAAACCATGAAAAACAGCCCCAGACCATTATTCCTCCTCCACCAAACTTTACAGTTGACACTATGCATTCGGGCAGGTAGCGTTCTCCTGGCATCTACCAGAGTTCAATCTTGGTTTCATCAGACCATAGAATCTTGTTTGAGTCCTTTAGTTGCCTTTTGGCAAACTTCCTAGCGGGCTGTCATGTGCATTTTACTGAGGAGTGGCTTCCATCTGGCTACTCTACCATAAAGGCCTGATTTGGCAGAGTGCTGCAGAGATAGTTGCCCTACTGGAAGGTTCTCCCGTCTCCACAGAGGAATTCTGGAGCTCTGTAAGAGGGGCCATCGGGTTCTTGGTCACCTCACTGACCAAGGCCCTTCTCCCCCGACTGCTCAGTTTGGCCAGGATGCACCAGAGCTCAATTTCGAGTCTCATAGCAAAGGCTCGGAATACTTATGTAAATAAGGTATTTTAGCTTTCTCATTATGGTGTATTGTTTGTAGATTCATGATTAAAACATTTTAATACATTTTAGAAATAGGCTGTAACTTAACAAAATGTGGAAAAATTGAAAGGGGCTGAATACTTTCCGAATGCACTGTAAGGTGAGTCAAAAGAAACACGACAATAATATACAAGTGCTACATAGCGAACATTACAAATACAACTGTTTATATGGATTCTCATGGTAATTAAGTAGGCATACGCTACACAGTGTGTGAATTGAGGCTCTGTGTCACACGCAAATTTCAACGGCATCCCGCCATGCGTTTTCGGCTTAAGGCTGCATGATGCGACAAATTAGTCTTTGGAAAAAGTTTCATGAAAGGCAATCGCGCTGCTCTGTTTCTTGCGCAGGCTGCACACACTTCGTCAGTCTCTCATTCACAATTTGACAAGCATATGATATTCTCACCCATCGGACTATTCTCAATTGAATCTGGTCTTTACATAGCGCCTGTAATATGTGTGGAATTTTTTTGTTTAGAATGGCCATAAAAAAAAGTAATCTATATCCTGCACTTGAATAGCGAATGGAAGATACGTGTGGTTTGTAAAGCAGATGAATGTGCTTAATTTTAAGAATGTAGTAATCAACAGAGCAGCACGAGAAAGCTGTCATTCTCTTTTAACCTTGTTTTGACTGGCCACTATTTTTCACATACGATTGCTCATTGACTGGGCTTATAAGAACACATGTATCACTAGGATATGGGCTCTCCAACAGTGTTCCAGGTGTCTTGGGCCTAAAGGCTATGTTTAGAGTTATTTGGCCACTTTAGTTGTTACAAACCTTTTCAAAACATATAAGCATAGGGCCTCCCGAGTGGTGCAGCGGTCTAAGGCACTGCATCGCATTGCTAGAGGAGTTACATCAGACCCGGCTTCATTCCCGGGCTGTGCCACAATTTGCCACCATTTGCTGACGTGTATAAAATCAAGCACACAGCCATGCAATCGCCATAGACAAATATTGGCAATAGAATGGCTTTACTGGAGAGCTCAGTGACTAGGGTGCCACCTTTTTCAACAAGTCAGTTTGTCAAATTTCTGCCCTGCTAGAGCTGCCCCAGGTCAACTGTAAGTGCTGTTTATGTGAAGTGGAAACTTCTAGGAGCAACAATGGTTCAGCTGCGAAGTGGAAGGCCACACAAGCTCACAGAACGGGACCTCTGAGTGGTGAAAATCGTAGCGCATCTGTCCTCGGTTTCAGCACTCACTACTGAGTTCCAAACTGCCTCTGGAAGCAACTCCAGCACAAAAAATGTTTGTCAGGAGCTTCATGAAATGTGTTTTCATGACCAAGCAGCCGCACACAAACATAAGATCAACATGCACAATGCCAAGTGTCGACTAGAGTGGTGTAAAGTTCGCCACCATTGGACTCTGGAATGATGAATCACGCTTCACCATCTGGCAGTCCGACGGACGAATCTGGGTTTGGTGGATGCCAGGAGAACGCTTACTGCCCGAATGCATAGTGCCAACTGTAAAGTTTGGTGGAGAAGGAATAATAGTCTGGTGCTGATTTTTCATGGTTCGGGTTAGGCTCCTTAGTTCCCGTGAAGGGAAATCTTAACTACAGCATAGAATGACATTCTAGACGATTCTGTGCTTCCAACTTTGTGACAACAGTTTAGGGAAGGTTCTTTCCTGTTTCAGCATGACAATGCCCCCGTGCACAAAGCGAAGTCCGTACAGAAATAGTTTGAGATCGATGTGGAAGAACTTTACTGGCCTACACAGAGACCTGACCTCATCCACATCGAATATCTTTGGAGTGAATTGGAATGCCAACTGCGAGCCAGGCCTAGTCGCCCAACATCAATTCCCGACCTCACTAATGCTCTTGTGGCTGAATGGAAGCAATCCCCGCAGCAATGTTCCAACATCTAGTGGAAAACCTTCCCAGAAGAGTGGAGGCTATTATAGCAGCAAAGGGGGGGACCAACTCCTTATTAATACCCATGATTTTGGAATGAGATGTTTGAGTGCAGTCATTAATCTTGACTGCCGGTTCACCGTAACAGCTGTACACAAGGTAAGGTATTGAAAACAGGGTGCCAATAATTTTGACACCTATCTAATCGAGAGAAAATAATAGTACTTGTTTAACAAAATCTCTATCTGAGCAAATGTATTAGTATAATATAGCTCAGTATTTGTATTTATTTTATCAAGGGTACCAATAATTTTGGACCTGACTGTATATGTTGATTTTATGTGATGTGCTTCCAAATGTGACACAGTTCAGTCATGTAAAGAACATTTCATATACAAAGCTGTTAGGCTTTGGAGGCCCTTATCATCCTCGCACAGACCAGTGCACAAGCATGAACATTTTGATACTGGCCCTACCAAGCCCACTTAGCTCGCTGACGTTTGAGTGAAGCTGATTTAACCACCACTCACTCCAACTCTTTCAAATAGAGATCTCCCAAGACTAAGATTTATCAAACAAAGCCCCCACTTCGGACAGATGGCATTTTGCTTGACTCATTTCCAAACCCAGGATAAGTGTATTACTGTGATGGCATGCCAAGAGAACCACAATGCCCGGACTCTCTGCATCAGAAGTTGAAGTTAGAAGGGGTAACCGCCCTTTGTTGGTATTTTAAAAGTAATCTTTGCAGAGAATTTGGCAGCAGCCTGATGGCCAATCCAGTGTTTCTCTGCTCCTCCTGGAATAATTATATCCGGCAGAGTCCGAGAGAACTGGAAAGCAGCCGTTGTCATCCGTTTCAGGAGGCCGTCCACTGTTTCAAGATGGCAGCTGTCATGTCTATTCTTTTCCCACTCTCTCTGGGGGATACCCCGTATAACAAGCATATGCAAATGATGATGTGTGGATGCAGCGATTTAATTGTCCAATCGATGCCTCGGCGCTGGTGTTGAGAAGAGGTATCCATACCACCCTTTAACAACCGATTCTCATTGGACCCGGTGGTGCTCTTGTGCTCAGTTATCACATCTACAATATTTTGTACCCGAGTCGGTGCTATCATTTATTGCTTTCAATTGATACCTAAAAGCCTGTCTCTCTCAAGTGTTCTATGCAGTAAATTAAGTATTGTGTATTGTTAATTACTTCGCTTGACCGACCAATGAACAGATTCGAGTTTTGCACATAGTTTTGTTGTCCAAATGGGTACGAATATTATCTAATGAGCCGTGTCAATGTTACGCTCAAGGCTTTTCGGGTTTGTTCACTTCCTTGTCTCATAACTTTCACTATATCTATAAACCCTCTTAGATTTAGCATCTGTGCATTTTCGAATCCTGGCAAGCCTTTTAGGTCTTACTTTTATGTAATCCTGATGAGAAATGCCGGTGGTAGCTCTGCATGCGCCAATGAGTTCAGACAGCCTAATGTCTGACAGGTTAGTAATAAATGTTCCCTCCATGCTGCCTCAGACTGCTTTCCACTTTTCCCAGAGTTAGACTTTCAGAGATGAAGCTCTAAATGAGAATCCATCACCAGGGGCCTGAAGAGATTTGATTAAAGTCCACCAGGGAGCATGAGCTGTGGTGGCATGTCAGAATTTCTCCTAAAATACTTCTGTGTTCTCATCAATCTGTCCTCCCTTCTCTTTTATTGCTCCCACACTGGGATTTCTGTCTGTGTTAGTGTTTTGTGCCTAGTTGTTGGCCCAATGTTGATACAGCGCCCATGCTTTAATCAGTAAACTCCTAAATTGAATGAATAGGTGGAAATAAGGAATCATGGATGATCTAGATGACCGTGTCCTGAAATATTAATGCCTAGTATTCTAGCGTTTAAAGCGTCACATACATTTGATGGTCTCCTAAATGCTAAGTGATTACAGCATTTATTTAAATATTCATTGGCTAAAGTGCTGGCTGGAGCCATTCTAAGCTGGCACGAGGCATGGATTTTGCCTGTGTGTGTGTGTGTGTGTGTGTGTGTGGATTGAGACATCTTAATCGACGTGACATCCCAGGTGGTGCCTCTGAAGATGTGTGTTAAACTAGCTGACACAGTAAAGGCTTGTAAAAGAAGTCTGTGCGCACACACAAGGGAAATAAACATTGCATGATGTTGAATGTCAGCTTTTTACTTTGACCTTAAAATAATGGTGGTGCCTTGAAAAGCTTTGAGCTAATAATAATAATATATTTATTTTATATAGCGCTTTTCATTACAAACAAGAATGTCAGTCGCATTGAAAACAAAAACAAATGTAGGCATCTTGCAGTTCATGGTTGGTCTTCCACAGCTTCAGATGTCTAGGCAGTTGGTCTTCCACAGCTTCAGATGTCTAGGCAGTTGGTCTTCCACAGCTTCAGATGTCTAGGCAGTTGGTCTTCCACAGCTTCAGATGTCTAGGCAGTTAAAATAACGAACATATGCACAACATTTAGAGCTTTCTGCTGGGGACCCCACGGCGCCATGGCAACCACTGAACATGACGTTATTCATATATAATATGACATCCTGTTTCAATCAATACATGGCATGCCGTATACTGTGGAATTTACAACTAAAGGTGCTCTGAGTATTGTATTGTTAGTTATTTTCCAGACCGTATCTGTAATATGTCTAAAGGGTTTTCAGTTTCTACGGTAACACTGGCTCCTCTCTCAGCTCAGTATGGCATTCTTGTTTTGATGAGTCCATAGGTCTCCCTTCAGGGGGCTGAGATTGCACTAACTTGAACATCTGAGACTGTACTGAAGATAATGAGATGAGACCACGCACCGGCTTGCTTGGTGGTGTGGAATTATGCTGCCAGTTCTTCAGTATATTTAGTTTGTGATACAGTCGGCTTTGTTTTTTTGTTGTAATTACTAATATATTGGTCAAAGTGAGAGAGAGACTCATTGTCGCTGTTAATCTGTAGATAATGATCAGGTTAGAAAAAATACAGTTCTCATCTGTAGTGCTGGGCAGTATACCATATTTTACTATACTGAACAAAAATATAAACGTCACAATTTCAAAGATTTTACTGAGTTACAGTTCAGTGAAGGAAATACGTCAATTGAATTTCATTAGGCCCTGATCTATGGATTTCAAATGACTGGGCAGGGGTGCAGTCAGGCCCAGCCAATCAGAATGAGTTTTTCCCCACAAAGGGGCTTTATTAAAAACGTAAATACTCCTCAGGTACCAGTGATGTAGGCCTAGATAAGCATGTTTGTGCAACGGTAAGAAACCATGTTATGTAACAACTAATTAGCGTCCCCTGGAAACACTGACCACTTTGGTTCCTACCCTGTCAATAATTGCTCCTTGGCTTATTCATTCATTGTCATGTCAAACAATATATTCAAGGTGCTGCCCACTATATTCCAACCATAGAATTAGATGAATCATTCTATTTCCATGATCCCAACAGTTCACCAATTAACTAGGCCTAGATCCCCCCCCCCCCCCCCCCCCCCCCCCCATATTATGCAGCTCTGTGGGGAACAGTGTGGTAATGATAACAAAAATGCAGAAATTGATAAATGCTGACAATTTTAGTTTGAAGTTAGAACTGTATAAAATGTTCAGAGTGGTAGTGTTTCCACCCTAGGGTCATGAACTACTCAAAGCATATTTGGAAAAAAAATGTATTATTGAAAAACATAAAATACCGTCATACCATACATCAAATATTGTGATATGATATTTTGGCCAAATCGCCCTACTCATCTGATTTTCAAGTTTGTTGGGACACACTGGTACTGTGTGTTTCTCCCTGCTCTGTTTCAGGGGTCTGATTTGTAACTGTCCCTGACGTCAGCATGAGGCAGGGCGAACTCTTGTTTTTATTCTGTTCAAGTGGATATGACAGGACTGTTATTGCCGCAGGTCTTGCTAGCAGAATTTCAAATGAATCGTACAAAATCCAGGTCTCCATTCAGGATTGGTTTACAGCGCGCGCAGACACTGAATCTGTCTCCCTGCACAGCAAGACTAGCGGCAGGAAACTGCTGCTGCTGATACTCCTCCTTAGTGTTCGAACATTAGGTAAAGCAAAGATTAGATTTCCCCCCTAGATACTAGACTTGCTACAAGTCCCACCCCATCCACATTTTGTTGCCTCTGGGTCGTAAATGAGTATAGGAGTCGATAAGATCTCTAACATGAGAAGAGTCAAAAACTGGCATACTGTGTACTCCCCTTCCTCAATAAAGTGCTTGAGCGGTTGCTAGCCTCACAAATCCAACAACATATAGCATCTCATGAACTTTTTGAGCCCCTCCAGTCAGGCTTATGGGCTATGCATAGCACTGAAACTTCTTCGGTAAAGGTAGTGAACGACAATCTCTGTGCTGCTCAAGCTGGGAACATCTCCATCCTCCTGGACCCGTCTGTAGCATTTGACACTGTCATCAGATTTGAACTGGCCACATCTAGAGGCTTCTTGGAGTCTCCAGAACACCCCTTGCCTGGTTCCACTACCCATCTGATAGACAACAAATTGTCTCCCTTGGAAACTGCAGATCTGCCCCAGCCCCTGTATCACAAGGTCTCCCCCAAGGCTGTGTTAGGTCCATTACTGTTTATTATTTACATGCTACTCCTTGGTCAGTTTCTCCCATCACTTTGGACTCAGATTTCACGATTATGCAGATGTATATGTACATCTAGATCCACTCAAAAAAGTCTGTCATCATGTTTAGTTTTCTCCCTGGTTAGTCTGTCATCATGTTTAGTGCTCTCCCTGGTTAGTCTGTCATCGTGTTTAGTTTTCTCCCTGGTTAGTCTGTCATCGTGTTTAGTGCTCTCCCTGGTTAGTCTGTCATCGTGTTCGGTGTACTTTTATATACTTACTTATTTCTATGGGATTTTATTGCTTTTCATCCTGCTGCATGTAAATGTATTATTATTGTATGCATATTAAATGCGGCATGGCTATTGCTTCAATGTCATCCACTAAGCTTAGAGCTCTGCCTTTTATTCCATTTCATGTGGATATCGTCATTAAATCAGCAAAGTGCATTGAACTATTGACTTACCAGCGCTTTAGTCTGTAGTCACAAGAACGTAGGAAAATCCATCCTGCAGGTTATGTTTGGAAAGTTCTGAAAGGGGTAGAGTGTATTGATGTAGCTAACTCGGTGTCCCATAACATTTCATGCTCATGACCCTTTGTTTTCCACGGTAGCCTATGACCTGATTGCGGTAACAGGCCGCGTCATGATACGTACTTTCAAGTTTTTTCCCCCAAACAATCAGTGGGGGAGGTCTTTCACACGTCAGATGGCCTGATACATTTTGTCTGGATAGAGCTGTTGGTTTAGAAAGCAGAGCTTTGAAGACTGTTTTCAAAGCCAGTTGAAATTGAGCAGCCCACCTTCTAGTCATGAAAATCAGCATAGGTCTTAACGTTCTATCGAGTTGCTAAAAACAGCAATATTGTCCCCTCTTCAAGGCTTTCTAGAAGCTATTAATAGTCTGGGAGGGGCAAATAAGGCTTGTTGAACACTGAGGTTAGCGACACAGATTTGGATATGTGGAACAAACAGGGCCCTCTCATTATAGCTGTCCATAGAGAAATCTGCCACGGATGCGTTTGTCCCAAATTCTTTCATAAAATGGCGTCCCTGTGGGTCTGAGAACCCGAGCTCATTACCAAGTGCGTTCCACTGGGCAGTTTCATCCATTTTAAGTAGATCAATTATTTCCCTCTCCCTCTCTCAGTACCTCCCCTCTCGTTCCCTGCTTAGATTAAAGAGCACCCAGTGAAACGCCTCGGAACTTCCACTTGTTTTATTTGTAGCTTTTATTGCCCTCCGAATATGTAGGTTACGTTGTGTGACGGAGCTCCACGGGTTATTAGTGAAACACACAGAAGCAGAGTGGTTTGGTGCCCCCGATTCTGTGTTTACGCTGCTCACATTGAGGCTTACCCCTCTGCCTGTCTCTGTAAACCTTTTTTATCCAGCTGCGTTTATCTTGCCCCTCTTCTTTTAACCTGCTCTTGCACCAGGCAGAGTTTGTTTGACTCATCCTATACTGCTTTAACCTTCTAGATATTTGTATCCGTCAGGCTTTCGCTGTGAATATATTTTCATACTATTATTTTGGTCCGCCACTGCAGTATTTCTACTTACCAGCTTCAGACTTGCAGTATTATCGCTGAGTTCATTTACGGATGTGATTTAGTGTGGCTTGGAAAGCTTTCTCTTCGTGAAAGATAACATCCATTAATTGGGCAAACAAACATTGGTACATATACATTACTGTTTATGGGTGAAGTTTTCTCCCTCTAACCATGTTAATTCATTGATTGCATTGCTAATGCCTACTGCTAATTTCCTGTCTTACCCTCACAGTTACACCTGTACCTTTTTAAATGTTTCTGTTTTCAGTCAGTAAGAACTTGTTTCAAGACATTCGGTGGAACATTCGTAGGGGTTCATATAGTCTTCACGCAATTGGTTGATTTGCTTATTGGATCCAACACCTGAGGTATTTGTAGTAATGGTGTATTTTGTCCCAGGAGCAGAAATCCAGTGAGGAGGAGGATGAAGAGGAGGTGGTAGCGTACCTGGGCGGTTCTGATGGAGAAGAGTTTGACCCCAGCACACTGCCCGACCCGGACAAACTACACTACGACTCAGAGGAAGAAGACGACCAGATCAGGTAAAAAAAGGCTACTGTACCATCTAGTCTTTAGGCTGAAACTGGATCCATGATAGACTAAAGGCTCCATACAGGGCTTTTAAAATTGCTTGACAATGCGCAGCCCCTACCTGTACGGATTTTGTGATGAGTAAATCTGAAAGAACAGACATCAATTCGACCAAGCATAGATTAGATGTCTGGATATCACTGATGCATTCCAATCCTTTCAAAACTACCAGACAGAGTCGAGAAGCCATGGTTTGACATTTCTCAAGGAATCCATATTGGGGGAAAAAATGAGATGCTCAGCATTTTAGGCCTGGCGGTCTGTCGAAGAGGGGTTGTTTCTATTGAGCATTAATAGATTCATTAGATTTGCAATGTTGTATCACTGCTTGGCTGCCTGGGGTTATTGGGATTTGTTGTGTAATTGCCTCCGGAGCAGAATTATACCCTTTCCAGGAGGGAGGACTCACTCTAGCTTGCTGAGGAATTGATCGCGGGCGGACAGCAGATAGGCCATAAAGTGTGTAATTAGAGGCAGATTTAAAGTGGCAGCCGAGGGTGAAGGGCAACGTGGCCTCTCGCTACAGGGTTATGCACAAAGGATTTAAAGGCGGAGAGGCAGCCAGGACGAGGCTTCTGGTTTGCTGCTCCACGTCTTCCTGTCTTTTCTCAATGTTTTGTCTACTACGGCAGTGGTTCCCATCCAGGGGTGCTAGGTACTTGAGGAGACTCATGAGACCATAGTCTTACTGGTAAAATGCACATGAGGGATACTCCGGGCAGAGCACAATTCGGTTGGGAACCGCTGTACTACGGACTATTGTCTTTGTGCTCTCGCTCTGACTTGCTTGTACTTATCTCCCTTTCAATTGCTCATACTTCTCTCTCTCTGCCTGTCTTTCGCTCCCTTCGCCTGCATTTATTCCTCCCTTCGGCTTCCTGTGTGTGGAGGATCAGCAGATGTTCCTTCCTCCTCCTCCGTTAGCCCAGAGGGCTGCAGGCGAGAGCAGATTTACAGTCCGCTCCACTTCCCCGCGTTCACTGCATGACTACGAAGGCCCTTTACCACGCAGCTCTACCGCCAGCCTGCCTGTCTCTCTCCCCAGGACGCTGGTTTATACTAGGGAGGGATTTCTCAGAACACCACCGCTTATATATCACCCTCTCCTTGACACCTTCTACTGCACCCCCTCCTCTTCTCTTTCCCTCTCTCTCTTTCCTCCTAGTGTCTTCTTCTGGCAGATTTCCACACACCACTATCTGTAAGAGAAACCTCCCTGTGCTGCTTGTATAAGGCCTGGCCGTTGTTACAGCGCACCAAGAATATACTGTACTGTCCATCCATTCACTCTGGGCTTATCCCTGCTGAATCCATCCATGCCTGTACTGGCCAATTCTTCTGTCTGACTCCATTGCTCACATCCTGTGATGATGATGAATGAGAGTGTAATTGAGTCTCCCTGTCTGACTTAACCGCCGAGCTGTTTGACCATGATCTCCAGGGCAACAGATGGTGGAATGATGCATGGCGGTAGGATTACAGAGTAGCGGATGGATGGATGTCCCCAAGACAGCTCTAAGCCCAATTGGCTGTACCTGGATATAGACATTCATAAGCATGTTACTTGCTAACCCGTTAGAGAAGCTATTGATCGACGCACAGCCTTGAGCAGCCCATATTTCTCTTGTTTCTAGCACGATGTTAATTATGTATAACCACCACCAGGGGGACAGCAACACAACTTAAGCCATGATTGACACGAGGGCCGTAACATGTGAAACATTCCCTCATATCAGTTGTTAACCCCATTCCAGTCTATACTTTATACACTAGCACATACTGTTCTGTTGGCGAAAAGCCTTAAATAATTCAACAGAGACTTAGATTTGACAGTGATTGAACCGAACAATACAGGCAGAAATGGTTTGGTTAAATCATCCTCAGCACTACACAGTACATTGAGCCTTCCTAAGCTTTGGAACTTATGTAAAGATGAATTTATTTAAGATACAGTACTAATTGTTCCATCATAGACGTGTAGATATATAGGGTATGTTATTGCCACTCGGTTGTTAATTTTCTGCTGCTCAGGTTCTTGTTCTCAGCCAAGTGGAAGATAAGATACAGCTTGGCTGGTGTGTTATGGCGCCCAGGAGTATATTAAACACAATACTATATGAGACCTGCTGGCCTGAGGAATTAAATTGAGTCTACAGCAAAAACACTTAGGGTAAGAACAATGATACAGAGGCACAGAAATCTGACGAAGGGGTCAGTTAAGGGGTAAATTAGGAACTTGTCAGAATGAGTCCCGTTTCTGCTCTTTGAAATCTACTGTTGCTGCTCTTTTGGCTATTATAGATGATAATTGCAAATATATCTTCTGATCAGGTGGGACCATTCCCCAACTTCTCATGTCTCACAATCTGTACCGAACAGATGTGCTACACACTATGTTCTTCATTTGGGCTCAGGTTGTGTTCACCATGGGCTAAGGTTAGAGAACCACCCTGTCAGCACTAACAAAACAGCAAAGCAAGACAAATGTACCACTGCTATTCCCCTTTCCTTTTTACTTTGGGTGAAATCACTCCTCCTTATGGCTAGCGAAAAGACTGTCAAGAAAATGCGCTTGCCTACATGTTTGTGGTTGGCAAGATTAATGTAAAAGTAACTGGCCAAACCTTACTAATGTACACACCTGGGTCCTGATTACTAATGTACACACCTGGGTCCTGATTACTAATGTACACACCTGGGTCCTGATTACTAATGTACACACCTGGGTCCTGATTACTAATGTACACACCTGGGTCCTGATTACTAATGTACACACCTGGGTCCTGATTACTAATGTACACACCTGGGTCCTGATTACTAATGTACACACCTGGGTCCTGATTACTAATGTACACACCTGGGTCCTGATTACTAATGTACACACCTGGGTCCTGATTACTAATGTACACACCTGGGTCCTGATTACTAATGTACACACCTGGGTCCTGATTCGTTAGACATGAAATGGAAGAAAATGGGCCGAAACGAGAAGAGACCATCTGAACTTATTTATTCAAAAAATAAAAACCGCTTGTTTTAGTTTTCCGTTGCAAACCGTTTTGTTACAGTGTGCTAGAGCTGGGACGATAAACCCAATGTGGCCATTTTGCTGATACATGTATCGTTCATTATGATAAGTTGCCTATACTAGAGAAATGTGAAGTTTGAAATTAAATAGGTTTGGTTATATGTTATCGTTAATGGGACAATTGATGGCTACAACAATCAAAATAGTAGTAGTAGTTTAAAGGGTAAATTGCATTAATTCAGTTAATTTATTGTGATAAGGATTTTTGGCCATATCGCAGAGCTCTATGGTGTGCCCTAATGAATATGACCCCAATGGGGTTCTGCATGCATGGCAGCCATTTTGTTTTACCTAGTGCTCACCACCCAGTCCTAGAACTGTGGAGTGTCAAAAATCGGAGACATGGATAATAGGAGCGATGGCTCGATCAGCAACGACTCATCGTTTCATTCTGCTTCCTGTTGACATGATAAAGCATTCCCATCTCCCTTTATCCACACCATTTGACTTCATGAAAGACTTAGACTTGTTTTGTTCGGCTCATTTGTTCGATTAATTCCATTATGCCATCACTGGTGTCTGATCATCTTGACACTGAAAGAGTCCTGGAGATCTCTATAGAACTGCTTCTTTCCGCACCATCTCACAACTTTTGAATAAAGAGCCAGTTATTATGTGACGGATGCCTCTTTCCATCCCTCGATTACAAAGAAATCCAACAGTGGGCTACCGCAAGCAATCAAACAGCTAGCAACATTGGAAGACTTTTAACCAAATTGCCTCTGTTGCATTCCTCTACGCCCTTATACAGATTCCCATCAGATTCCCATATTCCCATAATCCAATCAACTAAGGCCCTGGGTTTTGGACAATCATGCCACATGACCTGGATTTTAACCTTTTTATTTAAAGCTTTTTTCATCAAACAGTCACATTTTCTTTTTATGTCAGTTGGTCCAGCACTATCCCCAGACAATTGCTTTTCATTTTTGGGGTAATTCTAATTTCTGGAAAAGGCTTAAAATAAAGGTTCTTAACAAGGTCATGTGACATTAAAGCGCAAAACACAGGGTCCCTACTCATAACCCCTTTCAAACCCATCTCCATAGATTGGCCCTCAATATAAACCCAACTCCCCTTGATATGCGCTGAACTGACTGAACCCTTTCTCCTATCTCTGTTTAAAGCCCTGCTGCTGGGACGAGGAAGCGCATCCGCAGTGACCGCATCGATGACTCGGGTGAAGAAGAAGAAGAAGAGGCAGCAGGGAGCAGGAAGAGACCCAGGCAACAAGCAACCGCCAAGCCCCTGGACACTGGCCTCTCTCTGGCTGAGGACGAAGCACTGGTCCTGCATCTGCTGGGGAACCAGAGCTAGGGCTAACACATTACCCAACACTGTCTTATGGTCTTGTCATTATTTGGGGATGTTCCCCACCATTTTGGGAACATAAAACAAACGTTAGTAACAAGTGACCTGTTATTGTTTTACTGTGATTACGTGTGCTTGTTTGATACATAAAATGTAATTCAATATGAAAAACAAGTGCTTTAGCTAGTACCCATCCACATACTTTTAAAAAATGTCCTCAAGTGTTTATTTGAAATACAGTAATTTGCTCTACCTTATGTTTTGTTTCTCATTGTTCTAAAATACCCTTTCAAGTGCCCATCTATTTCATGACAAAGTAATCACACAGCCATTTCCTTGGCATGTGTGTTTCTCTGCATCTCGTTCCAAGTGATGTCTCTTGTAATATGATTAGATTCTAGCTCGATGCAGGTGCAGCACGACCACCGTTCACTCACTTGGTTAAAGCCCGAAGCCCACTTTCAGCTGTTTCATTTCACAGATGTAAATTACTTTGGCACATTCTAGAAGGAAATGAATGTATAATTCCTTCAACCCCCTGTGATCTCACCAGAGGAGATCTGATCCACACTACAAGGGGGGACTGGCAGGCTGACCGATGTACATTATGCGGACATGCTTTCCCCAGCTCCCGAAACCTCTGTTTTCTGTCCCTTTGCCAATTTTGTCTTAAATTCCCTCTCTTGCTGTCCCGATAGTACTTTTTACTCTTGTTGATCGCC
Organism: Salmo trutta; assembly: GCF_901001165.1. Taxonomy (NCBI): domain Eukaryota; kingdom Metazoa; phylum Chordata; class Actinopteri; order Salmoniformes; family Salmonidae; genus Salmo; species Salmo trutta. Next base: position 28,240,572 of record NC_042971.1, read on the forward strand.
ATCAAACTGTTATCCCCCACTACATCTCTCTCCTCTTTTCAGTTTTGTTCTCTCCATCTCTCACTGGCTCTTTCTGGTTCAGCACGTATACATTTCTTTCTCTCTCCCTTCACTGCAGTTCCATGTTTTGAAAGCTGCTCTGCCAATGCAGCCTCCAATGACTTCAAACCACTGCCTTCTTTGGTGAAGCATAAAGCGCTGCATCACTTGTGCCAAAAACAACAGTAATGTTATACCTTCATGTCTCAGTCGCAATCTGCGTCCTATCACCTGTTATTGCTATTTTCCCCCATTCTAGGACTTTGATGCTCAGCTATAGCGCTATTTGACTTGATAGAAAGTAAAGATCCATTGACTGTAATATTAAAATACACTATATATACGAAAGTATGTGGACACCCCTTCAAATTAATGAATTTGGCTATTTCATCCACGCCCATTGCTGACAAGTGTATAAAATGGAGCACAGACATGCAACCTACATAGGATTTTCTACTGCCAATGTTTGTCTAACTGAAAAGCTCAATGACTTTAAACGTGGCACTGTCATAGGATTTCCAACTGGTCACTAAGTAAAATTTCTGCCCTGCTAGAGCTGCCCCGGTCAACTGTAGGTGCTGTTATTGTGAAGTGGAAAAATCTAGGAGCAACAATGGGTCAGCCGTGAAGTGGTAGGCCACACAAGCTCATAGAATGGAATCGCCGAGTGCTGAAGCACAAGAACTGTTCGTCGGGAGCTTCATGAAATGGGTTTCCATGGCCGAGCAGCCGCACACAAGCCTAAGATCACCATGCACAATGCCAAGCGTCGGCTGGAGGGGTGTAAAGCTCGCCGCCTTTGGACTCTGGGGCATTGGAAACGCATTCTCTGGAGTGATGAATCACACTTCACCATCTGGCAGTCCGATGAACAAATCTGGGTTTGGTGGATGCCAGGAGAACTCTACCTACCCCAATGCATAATGCCAACTGTAACGTTTGGTGGAGGATGAATAATGGTCTTGGGCTGTTTTTCATGGTTCGGGCTAGGCCCCTTAGTTCCACTGAAGGGAAGTGTTATTGCTACAGCATACAATGACATTCTAGATGATACTGTACTTCCAAATTTGTGGCAACTGTTTGGGGAAGGCCCTTTCCTGTTTCAGCATGACAATGCCCCTGCGCACAAAATGAGGTCCATACAGAAATGGTTTGTCAAGATCGGTGTGGACCAACTTGACTGGCCTGTGCAGAGCCCTGAACTCAACCCCATTGAACATCTTTGAAATGAATTGGAACGCTCACTGCGAGCCAAGCCTAAAACCCACAACATATAAGTACCCGCAGCAATGTTCCAACATCTAGTGGAAAGCCTTCCCAGAAGAGTGGAGGCTGTTATAGCTGCAAAGGGGGGACCAACTCCATATTAATGGCCATGATTTTGGAATGAGATGTTTGACCAGCAGGTGTCCACATACTTTTGGCCATGTAGTGTAGGCATGTCTAGGATTGCAGAAGTCCCTTTACGGTAATACTCTCAGGTTTTCCAAAAATCCTGCACGAAGGAGTCCCGGATTTCCTTATTCCTAATTACAGGAATATTCTAACTGGGATTTCTAGGGGTTTTTAGAAAATTACTGGAATTTTGTTATCCTAGTTTGACAAAACCCCATTGGAAATTTTAGGACGTCACAAAATTCAACTTCTGTGTGACATGTCTTAATATTATACCTCCGCTTCTACACTTTGATCTCAGCCCTCTTCTGTATCTGTAGTGCACTTATCCCACATACTGCCTCCAGAGAGAGACCCTACTCATTTGTTCAGAATAATGGGGCACAGTTGGCAACAGGGACTTCAAGGTATTCCATTACTGTTATTGGCATCGGTGGTGCAGCTTATTATGCCTCTCACAGAGTGGGTTGATGTTGTTTGAGGCTCACCTGGATTGGAGCCAAAGGGGCAGCTTTCAGGCCCCCAGCACTTTATGTTCAAAGATTACATGGGCGTAGGCCTTGCTCACGACTCCCCTGTGATTGACATAACTTAATTTAGCAGATCCCGAATGCTGTAGAATGCCAGGACAGGCTTTTTCCTAATCTGTCCACCCCAGAGTATTTTTATTTTATTTTACATTTGTCTCTTCCTGTTACAGATTTTTGTTGTCACCATGACAGAACTGATCGCTTCAGAATATGTTTGGGACAGATTTTCTTTCCTGAAATCCAATAGTTTCCCATTTAGTTCTATTAGTAGTTATGTCTGAAAGATGTCCTTAAACCCACTTAGTGCGCCTGAACGGTCACCTTCCACTGCAGTACTTGTTTTTCCTTTCTGTACGCTCATCTCACTCCCCATTTAACACATCAGTAGTCAGTGGGGTGCCTCAGTTAACCAGGGGAGCTGCATTATCTTCACAGCAATTTTACAGTAATGCACTCTCAAAATAGAAAGGCAGCAAATCGCTATTGTTGCTTCACTACTTAAATTGCCTCCTTTTGTCATTGTAATCATTTTTGTGGAAAAGCTATACAAAAATGTATGGTAGTGTAAAACAATCTTGAGTCTTTGAATATACGCAGGGTTGGGTAGGTTACTTTCTAAATGTAATCCGTTAGTTACTAGTTACTTGATTACATTCCGTTACTTTTCGATTACTTTCCCCTTAAGAGGTATTAGAAGAAGATCAACATGTATGTTACCAATTGAATGACATCTATTGCAGATTAAATCAATGTTAAAGTTTAAATAGCTGGCCATATATAGATGTTACATTTTACTTTATGGGTTGGTTATGTAGGCTTCTTCTAACCCATCGCTTTCCACTGCATATAATAATACGATTAAATTAGACTTTGGTTAATGTAAAGATGTATCAGAATTCCAGTCATTCCAATAAATGTTATACCCCTTGATCTTCAAGAATAGGACTTGGAAATATGGAAGTATAGATTAGCCAAATTGTTTTACCTGAGCTTAACCCCAAAACGAAAGACTTATTAGCCACTCTGTTGTTTATGATTTTGTTGTCATGGAGGACTGATTGGGATCATTGAGTCGAGTTGAACTATAAATGCTGCTCTCATGGAATGGCATGCTTTGAGCACTACTGAAATTTGCTATTTACATGTGAAAAATGAATTCCATATGCAGCATTTCTTATAGGCCAATTTGTTAAGAATTTTGTTGGTGACATTTTGATATCTAGTAAGTCACTCTGGATAAGAGCGTCTGCTAAATGACGTAAACGTAAATAATATGCAGCTGTTTAAAGGGCAAATCCACAGATGAAACAATAACAAAACGGTCGTCCGACCTCTGTTTTGATAAAAAGCTGAGGGATGGACCTGGAGAAATGTAACCACTCTCAGATGAATAGACAGCTATGGATGCAAGGACTGACCATCCATGATATCAAAACTGTTTTAACCATGTTATAAGGCTGTACAGTGTTTTTGTTTTTCTCCAATGTTTGTAAACATTATAAATGTAAACAGTCTTATATTTTGGGTTCTAAAATATGAACTAAACTCCATGAGGCATTTATAAATTATATTCTTCAAGAATCATTTATACATTATATTCAAGAATCAATGGATATATAAATATAGTTTAAGTCAAAAAATGGATGTAGCAGCTACAGATAGACTTAAAGGGGCAATCATAAGTGTGCGAGTTAGAGCATGTGTCCATTAGGCCTATGGAAAGAAAATGTATCAGCATGAATTAGATGAGCAAAAAAAGCCCCACTTTTATTCCACAGGCTGGGATCTTCACTATGCAGCTGTTGCAAGTAGACTACACCACTGCTGTCATCCTTACCTCCAGGCGTTTATTCAAGTTGGATAATCTTTGGATGCTGACAGCAGTCACACCATTGGAGACATAGCTTGGACTGTAGCCTACAAAAGTCTATTCCTGCTCTTTTCCCGCGATCCATCAATCACATTTGGTGTGTCATCATAGTGGTCTCTGACTTGTGGTCAGACTCACTGAGGTGGAACAAACTTAAACTTGAGCCTTTTTTCAATGCTGATTTGAATGTCATTGAGAAAACAGAAGTGTCCTCTTTTTTTGTTGTTGCAAACATCCTTTCTGAATATAAAAGTAATCCTCAAGGTAATCATCTAGTTTTTCAGAAGTATCTGTAATCTGATTACAATATTTTAGCTGGTAACGGCTTTACAGGTACCTTTTTGCTGTTGTTGTAATCCCTTACATGTAATCCATCCATGATGTAATCCGTTACTCCCCAATCCTGAATATACAGCAATCAGCAGTTGAAACAATAACAAAGCGTCTCCCAGCTCCTGTTTCAGTAAAAAACTGAGGGATGGGGCTGGAGGAATGTAACCACTCTCAAATTCAGACAGAGCTATGGATGCAAGGACTGACCATTCATGATATCAAAATTAGAGTTTTAACCCTGTTTTGAACCTTTTAGTGTTTGTTTACATTTACTTTCTTTAAAAACATTGGAGTTAAACAAGCTTATATTTTAGGTTCTGATGGGGTGTGACAGTTGAGCTAAGTTCTTGAGGCATTATATTCAAGAATCAATGGGTACGTAGCATTAATTTATACAGTGCCTTCAAAGTATTCATACCCCTTGTCTTATTCCACATTTTGTTGTTTCAGCCTGAATTCAAATTGGATAACATTCGTTTTTCTTTCACCCATCTACACACAATACCCCATAATTACAAAGTGGAAACCATGTTTTTAGACATTTTTGCAAATGTATAGAAAATGAAATAGTTATCTCACTCATTTACATAGGTATTCACACCCCTGGGGTCAATACTTTGTAAAATGTCATTTGGATGTGTTGTGGAAATTCTTACACAGGGACACTCAAAGTCAATCTTAAATGAATCATTGTTCATTTGTCAGCGTGCTGGAGAGGTTCCAACAAACTTAATGCACCATAGTGAATGTCTGTCAGGAGCTCTGCCTGGGCAGTCCCAGCAGTTGTCTTGTATACGGCTATACACAGACAAGTTATATTTGCATCATTTAGCATAATTCATTACCATTTTGTTTCATTCATGTGACAGACCTAAACTGGTTCATAACATGTGACAGACCAATACCTCACTAGGCTTCTTCTCTCTAAACTGAGACCTTAAAACCTGAGATTTCTTTCGTTCAAAACAAAGGTCTGGGCATACTGCCAAATTGCCGCTACTGATCGTGAGGATTGTTCAGTCAGTCACTTGCATGAACACAGAAATTGGTTTATAGAACAGCACGTATAACATTTTCATCAGAGGCGATTACAGCTTTGAGTCATCTTGGGTATGTCTATCAGCTGTGCACATCTGTATTTAGTGATATTTTCTCCCATTCTTCCGTGCAGATTTTCTCAAACTCTTAAGTTGGATGGAGAGAGGTGAACAGCAATCTTCAAGTCTTTCCGCAGATTTTCAATGGGATTCAAGTCTGGGCTTTGGCTGGGCCACTGAAGGATTTTCACATTCTTGTTCTGAAGCCATTCCAGTGTTGCTTTGGCTGTATGCTTGGAATCATTGTCCTGTTGGGATGTAAATCTTCACCCCAGTCTAAGGTCGTTTGCACTCTGAAGCAGATTCTCATCAAGGATTTGCCTGCCTTTGGCTCCATTCAGTGTTCCCTTACCAGTCTACCAGTCCCTGCCTCTGAAAATCAACCCCATATTATGATGCTGCCACCACCACGCTTCACGGTAGGGATGATGTTAGACGGGTGATGAGCTGTTCCTGGTTTTCTCCAGACATAGTACTTTGCATTCAGACCAAAGAGCAACATTTTTGTCTCATCAGACCACAGGATCTTTTGCCTTATGATCGCAGTCTTTCGTGTGCCTTTTTGCAAAGTCCAGGCGTGCTGTTGTGTGCTTTTTTTCCTCAGAAATGGCTTCTGTCTGGCCACTCCCATCAAGCCCAGATTGGTGAAGTGCTGTAGAGACTGTCAAGGTCCTTCTTGCCCGATTGCTCAGTTTCGTCGGCCAGCCAGCTCTGGGCAGTCTGGCCGTCCGTTTCCCACTGCTCTTGCAAACTTTCAAAACTCTAGAAATAGTTTTATACCCTTCCCCAGATAGATGCCTCATCACCAATGTTCCCTCTAAATTGCACAGCCAGGCAGTAGACCGAGACTGCCACACAGAAATATCAGCCCACAGAGAGAAACACAAGATTGAACTTAATTTAACTTTCTAGAGCAGTGGTCACAGACTGGTCAATCTCCAAACATTTCTTTAAAAAACTCGACGATAAAGCCTTGCGTAACAATTTTGTTTTATTTGTCTTGGACGGTAGGTGCACCCGATTCAGCTGCCCAGCACGCCGGGTAGGCGAACTGTTGCCATTTTTAACCATTTCATGTATCTGAAGGTACAAGCTCTGCTTTCCCGGCGGGCCCAGAGAGCAAATCAAGTGCACTGTAGGCCTACCGCTGGCCAATCGGATGGCTCAGATGACCGTGTCTGCAGTAACGTAGCAGGCATTAAAGAAAGCTACAGCTAAGTTGATACTGTGAATTTTCTAAACATTTAAAACAATGACGAGAAAGAAACTCAACGAATACAGCAAAGATAGGCTGTTATGAGTGAGTTCATGTTTAAGTCCTTACTCCGCCCTGTCAGCACTTTGTATTCAACACTTATAAAGCCATAAAATGCACGTGCTTCCTATTTCCACTCAGCGCTACAACAAGTACTGTATCTTTAGGCTTGGTGTTATTATTAGCGGCTTGGGTTTTTTCTAATATGGAAGAATATTTCACTTTCTCTGTTCCTAGGAGTAACAACATGGACTTGTGCATGAGGCAAAAATGTGGCGCGACTCGAGTTTCGCCATCAGCTGGAAGACGGTGTCCCTTTTTGTTCATGGTCAGTGGAGGAAAGGGAGAGCGGAGGGATGCTGAGGCGGACTTTATCTGCTGCTGTCTCCCTCCGCTGAGACTGACCATCAGATGCAGGCACCATCAGCGCAGTAAAATAAAAACGTATGATTTTAAATGTATGCTCACTCAGCTGTGCTTCACAAGTAATACAACAACGGATCTATTACCGGTGTGATCATATAGCCTACCTCAAATTTTGAAATATATATTTTTTTAAATGGCCTGATCAACAATGCATTGGCAGGGCAATTCAAGCAAAGCCAATATGCGGTGATAATGTATTGAGTGGTAGTGGCTAGCATTTTGTCTCAAAGTGATCTTGACTCAAAAGGTTGGTGACCACTGTTCTAGAGTTTTCCCTATTAACACTATCAACGTTTCCCTTTACTGTGGCAATTGTGATCGAATCAACCTAATATTAGCCACTTTCAATGCAACATACCGAAACAAAGCAAACTATGCAAGAGATTTTGTTGTAGGCAGAATGCATCGGAGTAGGATTCTATTGCATTGACACACACTACTCAGCCAGTACTCTACGCAGACCTGTGTGGCATTAAACAAACAGAGCTGCAGTAGGCCTATATTTAAAATAGACCATTGCAGTATATGGATCTGTGCCATTTACTTTGACAGACTGTTTACAGCATGAGTGGTCGCGAGTAGGTGCGCTTGTTTTGAGATCAAAGCGAGAGCTGCATGTAGCCACGTGTGTACATTTTGTTCATATCCTTTGCTAGTTAGTAAGTTTTTATCCCAGTTATAGATCATTTGTGATCAGCAATAGGGAACTGATTGCTTCCTTCAAGAGCACAAAACGTGTACATTTCCAGACATCTTTGAAAAGCATGTCAGGTAAAGAGCTTTTTTTTTTTTAAACTTTAAAGGGGCAGTGTTGTATTTTTAGGCAGGCTTGAATAGACTAAGTAGCCAATAGGCAGAGGGTAGCATAATGTGTCTGATTCTCTGTAAAAATTATATGGGCATAATAATGCATTTTATTTTGTAAAGTGGTTTCTTGCATCAAACAACACAACATTTTTAGCTTTGGATTTCATGGTATAGTTTATTCACTGTCAACTGTGGGACCTTATATAGACAGGTGTGTTTCTAAATCATGTCCAAACAATTGAGTTGGCCACAGGTGGACTCCAATCAGTTTGTAGTGACGTCTCAAGGATGATCAAAGGAAATTGGATGCACCTGAGCTCAATTTGGACTGTCATAGCAAAGGGGGTGTGAATACTTATGTAAATGAGATTTCTGTATATCATTTTCAATGAATGTGCTAAAAGGTCTAAAAAACAAGTTTTCACTTTGTCATCATGGGGGAGAGAGAAAATCGATTTAATTCAGGCTGTAACACAACAAAATGTAGAATAAGTCAAGGGGTATGAATACTTTCGGGAAGGCACTGTAAGTCCACAAATTGATGCAGCAACTGCAGATTGCAGAGACCTAAATATTGCAAAGCCGTAAATCCCCATTTCAATGCAGTCTGGGGGTTTTCTACAGCAAAAGACTAGAAGGCGTAATGTTTTGATGCCACCCACTTATTCGAAGCGTATCTGGCTCTTGGCCTTAGAAAAATATGGCTTGAAGTCTGTCCCCAATTTTGGAAATGAAGCAGATGGCCTTTTTGCGGCGTTGTCGTTGACTCCCCTTTTTTGCCGTGCTCAGAGTGAGTGAGTGATCCAGGGAAGACTGCATTACCGGGTTTTAGCGCAGAGTCCTCTGCCTGTCCTTTCCTACTAAATCTACATAATTAGAGAGAGGGAAATTGAGACTGAAGAAGACGGAGCAGCAAAGTGAGTTTCTACCACAATGACCTTATCAAACTTAGCGGGAGCAGCAAACAGTCGGGGCCCCGCTCACTGCAGTGACAAATGGAGCTGATGAAGTTTGTGTGCGAGGGGGATGGAGGGAACCAGTTCCTTAAGTTTGCGGCTCTCTGTGCCCACAGTCATCCATCAGTGCTGTGGTGTTTGCTTATGAAGTGCCCTCTCCACTCGCCTAGCCAGCCAGCCACAGCCAACTGCTTCTTGGACGGACCTTTTGATTACAGGAAAGCCGTTTCCCCATTTTGTTCAACTTTTTCCACCCTTATCTTCCTGACTTTATGCGCAAAGTACATACTTGATCCACTGATTTGGCCGACAGACCATAGCCCTCAAGCTCCTCTTTGGTCACTTACAGTGCCTTCAGAAAGTATTCATACCCCTTGACTTATTCCACATTTTGTTGTGTTAGAGCCTGAATTCAAAATGTATTCAATATTTTTTGTATCACCCATCTACACACAGTACCCCATAATAACAAAGTGAAAACATGTTTTTATACATTTTTGCAAATTGATTGAAAATGAAATACAGATATCTAATTTACCTAGGTATTCACACCCCTGAGTCAATACTTTGTAGAAGCACCTTTGGCAGTGATTACAGCTTTGCGTCGTCTTGGGTGTGTCTGTAGCAGCTTTGCGTCGTCTTGGGTGTGTCTGTAGCAGCTTTGCGTCGTCTTGGGTGTGTCTGTAGCAGCTTTGTGTCGTCTTTGGTGTGTCTGTAGCAGCTTTGCGTCGTCTTGGGTGTGTCTGTAGCAGCTTTGCGTCGTCTTGGGTGTGTCTGTAGCAGCTTTGCACATTTGGATTTGGGGATTTTCTCCCATTCTTCCTTGTACATTTTTTCAGGCTCTTAAGTTTGATGGGGAGCAGTGGTGAACAAGACTTTCCACAGATTTTCATTGGGATTCAGGTCTGGATTTTAGCTGGGCCACTCAAGGACTTTCACATTCTTGTCCCGAAGCCATCACAGAGTTGCTTTGGCTGTATGCTTGGGATCATTGACCTGTTGGAACGGGAATCTTCGCCCCCAGTCAGGTCATTTTCACTCTGAAGCAGATTCTCATCAAGGATTTGCCTGTATTTGGCTCCATTCATTGTTCCCTCTATCCTTACCAGTTTCCCAGTCCCTGCCACTGAAAAGCATCCCCATAGCAAGATGCTTCACGATAGGGATGGCGTTAGACGGGTGATGAGCTGTGCCTGGTTTTCTCCAGACATAGTACTTTGCATTCAGGGCAAATAGTTACAGTTTTGTCTCATCAGACCACAGAATATTTAGCCTTATGATCTCAGTCTTTCACAATGCCTTTTTGCAAACTCCAGGCATGCTGTCGTTCCTTTTTCTCAGGAGTGGCTTCTGTCTGGCCACTTTCCCATAAAGCCCAGATTGGTGAAGTACTCTAGAGACTGTTATCCTTCTGGCAGGTTCTCCCATCTCAGCCAAGGAACTCTGTAGTTCAATCAGAGTGGTCCATGGGTTCTTGGTCACCTCCCTGACCAAGGTCCTTTTTGCCCTTGCCCAGTTGCTCAGTTTGGTCGAACAACGAGCTTTAGGCAGTCTGGGTAGTTCCATATTTTTCCCATTTCCCACTGTGATCTTGAAAACTTTCAACACTCTATAAATTGTTTTATACCCTTCCCCAGATATTTGCCTCATAGTTTCTGCTCTGACATGCATTGTCAACTGTGGGACCTTCAAATCAAGAACGCGAGGGAATCTGTAGCTCCTCATATGGACAGGCATGTTTCTTTCTAAATCATGTCCAAACAATTGAATTGGCTACATGTGGCCTCCAAGTTGTAGTGACGTCTCAAGGATGATATAAGGAAGTTGGATGCACCTGAGCTCCATTTGGAGTGTCATAGCAAAGGGGGTGTGAATACTTATATATAAATTAGATTTCATTTGAAATAAATGAGCAAACATTTCTAAAAACATGTTTTCACTGTCATTATGGGGTATTGTGTGTAGATGGGTAAAAAATGTATTCACATTTTTGCCACCATTTTGAATTTAGGCTGTCACAACAAAATGTGGAATAATTAAATGGGTATGAATACTTTCTGAAGACACTGTATTATCAACGCCTCTTTGTCTCTGTATAACCATTGCATCTCAACTGGCCCTTGTAATAGCATAGAGCGGTAGAAAATAACCATGCCTCCATATACCATTGCCGTAGCATATCATCACATTGCCGTAGCATATCATCACATTGCCGTAGCATATCATCACATTGCCGTAGCATATCATCACATTGCCGTAGCATTGAGTAGACGGTTCCATTTGTTGACTTTTGTTTTCCTAATTACCTTGTTGATGTTATTATGAGGTCTGGTTTGTTATCCTGAGGGTGCACAGTAATGACATTTACAGCTCATGTTAATGTTGTTCTCTGTGGCTTCTCTAGAGTGTATTCATAGGAGTAAAGGGGCAATCCGCAGTTAAAACAAAGTGTGCATCCCTGCTACTGTTTAGGTAAAAAGCTGAGGGATGGGGATGGATAAATGTAACCACTCTTTCTATTTTGACCTCAGGACATGGTTTAGGGAGTATACTCTTGTTCTAATGTCTGCCTTTGCTGTTGGCCAAGTCTAGCATTTTTGCAATGGGCCACGTAGGCCTGTCCTACTACTGTACCTGGCTGTGTCAAATGGAGCCAGTCACCTCTCTTGACAAGGAAATGCTGCTTTAGCCTACTACAAATACAGTCCAGTGATTACTGTATTGTCACGCAATAGGATACTTCATGTTGATTTATGATGTGAAGGGATTGATTTAGAGGTTGTCCAGCTTTCTCCCTCATTATGAATGTCAATCATCCCTTATCAATTCCTTTGACACCAGCTTTATTTTTAGCCAACCTGCATCACCATGGCAGTCCGAATGCATTTAAATAAGGTCACCTTATAGGGGCAACCAAAAGTTGAAACAATAACAAAGGCAATTCCCTGCCCTTGTTTTGACAGAAAGCAGAGGGATGGGGCTGGAGAAATGTAACTACTCTCAAATTCATAGATAGAGCTATGGATGTAGGGACTGACCATCCATGATATCACAATTATAGTTTTAACCATGTTGTGAGGTTGTATAGTGTTTTGTTTAAATTTACTTTAACATTGAAGTAATATATATCTTTTTTTATTTTTTTATTTCACCTTTATTTAACCAGGTAGGCCAGTTGAGAACAAGTTCTCATTTACAACTGCGACCTGACTCGAGAGAGAGCAAAAAAGCAGTGCGTCAAAAACAACAACACAGAGATGAACAAACGTACAGTCAATAACACAATATACATCTATATATATATTTGTGGTTCTGATGGGGTTAGACAGTTAAACTAAGCTCATAATGCATTTATGTTCTATTGTTCAAGAATCAATACAGTATCTTTAATTTATAACTCCAAAATAAATGTAGCAACTGCAGATTGCGACTTTAAGGTCAAAAGTATTGTTTTAGCAATTTAAGCGCATGATCATGTGAACTAAAAGTGCGCGAAATTAAATGACAGTCCTAAATCGACTGACTATGGTCATGACGCTGTGCAGATGATTTCAGCACCACGAGCGCAGGAACAGCTCCACACTATTTGACATGCTAGTGTTGAAGTGCTTACACGCATGTGATGACCAACAGAAAGTAAGTAGGGGTTCAAGGCGCATATAGGTACTGTATGCGGAGTCAGTTTTTCGCCTAAATATATTGTTCCGTTTATTGTTCGCGTATCTGTTGGTATACCCTTGATGTTATACTGTAGACGTTTTAATTCCCCTACGCTTTTCAGAAGCAGAGGAGCCTGTAGGAGGCGATGTAGACTCCAGTGATGAATGTGGAACACAGATGTGCATTCAGTGTGTGTGTGTGTGTGTGTGTGTGTGAGAGAGAGAACCATAGACTGTAAAAAGAACAGAGTACAGCTTTTGCATTGTGTGCTAGGCTACGTCATTGTGATGCCCGAGAATTCTCTCTGCTCCCCACATCTTCACTCCGACCGGTCCTCGACTCTGAAACGGCTTCGACTAGATAGTATCACCAGGTAAGCGATTAAAACATATATTTCCCCCTCAAACAGTCTGAAATAGATACGTTCCTATTGTTCTCTTAAATGTCTGTCTCTTGAAATTACCCTACATCATGGTAATGACCATGTCTTGTGTTTCATGTAAGGGAATTCATTTAATTGGGCTATAAGAATTGTAGTAGTCTATGATATAAGCCAATCTCCATGATCTCATATTGATACTATTCACATAGGAACTTTTGCGGTAAATTTATTGGAATTGTATGGAATTTAATGATGTCTCTGTCGTCCAAATATAATAATAATTCTGATTTCTGTTCATTGGAGCCATGAATTTGTTGTTATCTCAAAACTGAAGCGCAATTACGCACGGCTAATAGTCCTTTCAATTATTTAAATAATTTAATCGGGCGTGCCATGAATGGTGAGCCTATACACGGAGGGCATATATGCTACTGTACCCCCCTGCTCAATGTCATTGGCGTATTGTATAGTAACATTTTGCTACTGATCTCAAAGGGGTTTTAATTTCCATTTAGGTCAATCTAATGGGACAATCAAGGCGTTTGATTCCATTTGCCTCGTCGCACTGAGGTTGGAGAGAAGGACATATTACCACCCCGAAGTGAAAATCAAACCCCAACGAAATGACAACCAAGGAGTCAGAGAATGTGGGTCTCTCCATACCACTGTGCATCTACAACGGGGCTTCCCAAACCAACGGCACCTGCATGGACCAAATGGACCGCTTCTTCCAGCCGTTCTCCTCTACCTTTGCGCTCATGGTGCTGGTGGCCATGATCATTGGGATAATATTAGTTTCCCTGGCAGCATTTCACTTTAACAAGAGGAGGATGAAGAAGAGGAAGATCCAGCGTGCCCAGGAGGAATACGAGCGTGACAACCGCAGCCCGTCCACCAAGGCGAAGAGAGAACCCACGAGACCATCCATTATTGTCCGACCGTCGCCTCCAGATAGCGAACACCGGCCACACTCCGTTGTCCAACATACCAGTTGTCACATTCAGGAGGACCCTGGTACCTTACCCATTGCAAAGAATGAGTCAGAATTGGATATGCCACACATTGAGAAAGGAAATGGACAAGTCCTGGAAACGGTCATCTTGTCTTGATAACGCTGCAGTTGAAAATGTTGGGACTTTGTAAATAGACAACATATCCACGTTATAGTTCAGGTGTAACTGACTGAAAGAAACTCTTAACATCAATTTGGGATTAACTGGGATAAGCAATATGGCACAAAAACAAACACTATGACCTCAAGGAACTATGTTTGCCATTTCATCATAAATCACACTGAGTGGATTAATATCTGTGCCACGTTTATAAATCGTGTATTAAAGTAGAATAATTCAGTATATTATAATACATTTGTGGGGTCATTTCAGCAAAGGACCATTTGGTAAAGTATTCTACATTGAAGACAGGCTATGCGTGAAGGATAATGATGCCCACTAGAAAGAGCGCTGTCTATGGTGCTGAAATGTATATTCATGTGCCGCTAGCACATTTCCTTGTGTAGATGTAAATTGCTAGTCGTCCTTGAAGTATTCTAAAGTATTTATTTCTACAACTACTATTCTACTCCTGGACTTGCAAATTGTAGAATTCGATTTCTAACTAAAGGACTATTCCCCTAAAAGTTGCCTCAACCTTTTTTTAAAGTAACTGTCCAGTGAAAATCTCACTTTTAAAAGTTCATATTCTGTTATCTCATACCCAAATAATGTTGTTGACTTTTCCTATACACGTATTTGTGACCAAAGCATAAAAATAAACCTCAAACTTGTTTCTCAAACAGACCATTTCGAAAATGCTTGCTATTTCCTCAGAGGATGATGTCATCCTCCTGAGGAGAATGAGCTGGTCAATCAACAGTCTATCCGCATTAATATTTTTCAGAGTATGTGCACAATTCTGTTGTTGGGGTACACCCACACCATTCCAACATATAAAAACAAATAAAACTATTTCACTCATATTGTAATGAATTATAGGTCATATTTAATAGAAATCTGGAAACACTGGACAGTTACTTTAAAACCAGTACCACATAGCAAGATTGACTTTATACATCATTCAGTAGCTACTGTCAGGCTTGAAATGGGTGACAGCACATTTTATGTAATATGCTCTGGTGACCATGCATTCCTCTTAGTGTTAATCCATTTTATTTTATTTGGACAACGCTTTCAAAAGAAAAGCAAATAGATGTCGAAAGATGCCTTGAGAGGAACTAGACTCCGATTGGCATGTGCTATGTATGGCACCCTTTTCCAAAGTTTTACAGGAGCTATCAAATAAAGCTTTTAAGTCATGTTTGAAAAGGTTTCGCAAACCTACTTCGGGCTTTTTGGCTTTGTTAAAAGTGTGGCAAGAGGCTTAAGTTGTAATTTTGTTGCAATTAGTTAGTGCAGACTGCATTTAAAAATAGACTCAAATCATTATTTTCAGAGTTACATAGTTTAATTTAAATGATGTATTTTTATTGGTAGTTGATCATCTGCGTTTAGTTTGTAATAATGCACTCTTACAGATGTCATGAACTTTCATGTGCCAGGTGATAGCTGTGGGTATTAATATAGCACTTTCACTATTTATAATGTATCCTCTGAAATGTAATAAATCGTGAATCATAAACAAATATTTCTTAACGCTTTTTGTCTTTGTAATGCAAGTGACATTTTGTCTCTTTTTCTACCTCAAAACAAACCGAATATTTTTTTAAATATGTAGCCTGTAACATAATTTAACATTGTGACGCTGGAAAACCCCTATGTGTTCTGAGCTTCACTTTTGAGTGAATCCTCTCAAAGAACCTCGGCTCTACCCATAACCACAGACCTACCCTTGACTTGAGTCTAAAGCCACGTCCACTTCTCTTCTGATTGGCTGGCTTATTGGGGAGTTGAGTGCTTTGACAGGTTCTCCTCTAAGAGGGGTCTATGGCAGCGGGCCAGGAGCAGTCACTCCCAGTGAGACTGGGGCCCATGGCCAGGTGCCAGGAGAGCATGTTCCTAATTGTCTCCTCAAAGACAAGCCCTGGAGCCCTCATCCCTGGCTGGGCTCCAGCTCCTACTGGACATACTGCTGCTGGGAGTCTCTCAGCGGAGCTGTCCCCAGACTAATCTCCTTGGAGAGTGTGGGTACAAATAGATCCCTGCTATTTACTCTTTGTGATTTGGATTTGCATTATAAGGAAAGCGAAAACTCAAAACGAGCTGCATATTTAGTTGATTACTGTTTTTAGGGCTGATATGTGTATGGACACGTTTTGAGCTCAATGGATTGGACAAAGGAGATGACCTCAAACGGAACTCTGTCTAGTTTTACATGAAGAAAGATGATCGGTTTAAAAATCCACTTTTCTAGGTGTTTAAAGCATACTGTACATTGTCTGGAGTGGATACCCGCCCCGTCCATTACCCCCCACCTGGTGGGTTGAGTGCTAAAGCTTCTATATAGTCTGTTCCAGCATGTTGCATACCATATTCCTCTGTCAAAAGCCCTGCTGCTCATCCTTAGGGGATGCTCATCCAAGAATGTTCAGTGATATACTATTCACCTGCCCTTCACCGGCAAAGCCCAGGGAATGATTTATGAGCGAAGCCCTCAGTGAAGCGGTAAAATAAAAAAAATAAAAAAACGAGGGCTCGATAGCACGACACTCAAAGATAAAACTGAGATCAGTCCTTGCCAGGCAATTTAACAGCTGTGCTAAGTGAAGCCTTGGTGTGGAGAAAAACATCCATCCAGTGTGAAGGCAACATGAGTCAGGTAGGCTGAGATTCTGGAAAGACATCAGTCCCTAGTTGCCTGGGGGACAGAGGTATCACTCCTGACACTTGTGGGAGTAGAGTGCCTGTCGGGCAGACGCTGTCCTGCCTGTGAGCCCAGCTACCTGCAGTGACGTGAGCCACCTCCCCAGCGAATGGGTAGCCAGGGAGGGCAGCTGCCCCCTTACAGGGCCCTAGTGTATATAAAACCCTGGGAGTCTGTATGCCTGTGACTATAGCACTCTGAGCTTGGACACCCCAGCTTTGAGGCTGCTGCTGCTAAAATGGCTGAGACTAACCTGAGAATCAGTGGGGGGGCGGTGAGGTTCGGGGCCACCTATGGGGGCAACAGGCTCTTCTCTGGGGGCAGGAGCGGTGGAGGTGGTGGCGGAGGGGCCGGAATGGCCCTCTCCAGGTCTTTTGGAATGGGCGGGGGTGGAAGAGCGGGACTCGGTATGAGAGGAGGGCTCGGGCTAGGCATGGGGATGGGAATGGGGGGAGGCATGGGGATGGGAATGGGGGGAGGCCTTGGGATGGGAATGGGGGGAGGCATGGGGATGGGGCTGGGAGGTGGAGGTGGAGGCGGTCTTGGGATGGGCATGGGAATGGGTGGACGTGCCCTGGCTCTAGGAGCCGGCGGTGGAGGTGTCAGTGCAGCAGGGTTCAGGGCTGGCGTGGCCCCACTCAGGGCTCGCTTGGGCGGCCGGGTCTTCAAGATCGGAGGCTATGGCTTCAACCCGTCTTTCCTGAGCTCCACCACTGCAGTGGGTGGTGACGTGGGTGTCAGCCCTGTGCCAAGCATCGACCCCTCGCTACCCTCGCTCGACACAGTCCAGGTGACCCGCCTAAAGGAGAAGGAGGAGCTGCAGGTCCTCAATGACAAGTTTGCCACCTTCATTGACAAGGTATGTCATGCAAATATTACACACTTCATACAGGCAATATCTTTAATGTCTATAATCAATAATCAGAGAAAATTGATGTTGGTATTTAGCCACTATGCTTCATTAATTTTAATCCATCTCAGTAATATTTTAAGTGCACTTTAAGAATACAGTAATTAGCTATGCTTCTTATTCATGCATAAATATGGTCCCATGTGTAAACTCAATATTTGTACAGGTGCTTGAACAAATTAATTAATTCAACTCTATGTACTACTGCTTGAACAAATTAATTAACATTATGTTGATCAGTATCCTCTACCCATCAACCCTAATCCTCTCAGAGCGTGACCTTTTATAACCTAGGTGGATTTCTCATACAGATGATGATTGACCTATGCATAATTTGTTTGTGCTTAAACCAGTTGAGGATAGTATTAGATTGTCCTGGTTTTGAAATTGATAGCAATGCTCATGTAGGCAGTCAACATTGTTATCATGCAAAAACATTATGCATGTATCAGTTATACACTGAGTGTACAAAATATTAGGAACACCTTCCTAATATTGAGTTGCACCCCCTTTGCCCTCAGAACAGCCTCAATTCGTTAGGGCATGAACTCTACAAGGTGTCGAAAGCGTTCCACAGGGATGCTGGCCCATGTTAAACCCAATGCTTCCCACAGTTGTGTCAAATTTGCAGGAGGTTCTTTGGGTGGTGGACCATTCTTGATTCAGATGGGAAACTGTTGAGTGTGAAAAACCAGCAACGTTGCAGTTCTTGACACACTCAAACCAGTGCGCCTGGCACCTACTACCGTACCCCGTTCAAAGGCACAGAAATATTTTGTCTTGCCCATTCACCCTCTGAATGCCACACACACAATTCATGTCTCAATTGTCTTAAGGCTTAAAAAATATTATTTAACCCGTCTCCTCCCCTTCATCAACACTGATTGAAGTGGATTTAACAAGTGACATCAATAAGGGATCATAGCTTTCACCAGGTAAGTCTGTCATGGAAAGAGCAGTGTTCCCAATGTTTTGATATGACTAAATAAAAAAGAACAGGCCCATTGGAATGTTCTGAATATCCAAAATCAATCAAGCTCATTGAAATTCAGACCCATTATTGGAGAGGAACAACAGACTATTTCTATGTTGTAAACTAAATAGAAATCTATTTGTGTAGTGTATTCATCAATCTGGCCTCTCTCCCATGGTCCCCAGGCTCGCTCTCTGGAGCAGACCAACGCTGTGCTGAGGGCCAAGATCGCCATGTTCACCAACCCGGAGCAGAGCGGCCCTGCCAACACCTCCATCCTGCTCACCTCTGCCATCGGAACCTACAAGATCCAGATCGATGGGCTGTCCGCCACCAAGGAGGCCATCGTTGCTGAGATTGAGCACTACAAGAGCATCATCGAAGATGTCCAGAGCAGGTGGGTGAGGTTAGATTACCTCACAAAACAGTGGCGCCATAATGAAATAAACATTGACCCTATAATACACAATACAGTACATAGACTATATACACAATACAGTCAAGTTAAGTGTCCCCACAATACACAATGCAGTGAATCAACAACACAGTATCATAAAGTGGGGTCTAGTGTTAGTCACTAATCTGTCTGCTGCACCAGGCCTGAGGAAAGCTCTCAGCCTCGTGGTGATGTGGTGACTTTGCTTTATAATTACCTCAGCAGATCAATGCATTTAATGCTCAGTTGGAGCAAAATCCAGCAGCATATTCTTCAGCCTTTTGATCTAAAGAGAATCTGCATCCTACCAGCACACAGCTTGACATTCAATTGATGCTGCGAAAAAGAATAAAATACCCACATTTGTTTCAGACGAGTACACAATATATTACCCTTTAAACTCACGAAGCTGAATTGTAGATATTAATGATATATGAAACCTAATGCATACATTTGACTCAAAGTTAATTGATATTAAACCTATTGGTTTTATGTTGAAAGGTTTGAGGAGGAGACAGCCCAAACCAAGTCATTAGAGATGGACTGGACCACATTAAAAGAGGTATGGATACATCATGGTGTTATCAAACTATGAATAACATTCTGTTATGGCTACTAAAACCACTACTCTCATGCTTTAACAGGAGGTAGACAATCTCTACATGAGCATTTTTGAGCTTCAAACCAACATTGGCGGACTGGAAGATCAGATTGGTCTCTCAAAGCAGGTGTATGATGCTGTGAGTACATGATGACAAAGTATTTTACTGGAAAATTCTTGCTGAACTTGCTAGGGGAGGGGTGTTCAGTGCACATTTAGGCTCTATAAAATGAGCAAACATGAAAAATGGTCAACCCCCCCCCTCTTGGTTCACATTTGTATTAGAATTCTACATGGACACTGTTCCTTGTCTGCTCCTGTACTCCACCAGTAAAAGCATTCCTTCCTGAGCCCTCTGGAGATGCTCCCTTGCCCAGGCGCTGCATTAAAATGTCTCCCCATCAATTATGGAGATTCAGACAAGCTGACAGCCAGCACTCAACACTAAGCACTGCTGCTTCTCTCTTTCTCGCTCACTTAAATCATCCAGATGATCACCGCTGCAGAACCAGACCTTTCATAAGTGTTCACAACATTATGGATTCACATTACACATCCTCTGAGTCTCTCAGTATCCTAGCTGCATCCTAAAATGGTATAATTGGTACACAGGAGGGACAATGTGGGCCTATTATTCTAACAACACGGTTGCAGTAGATTAAAGTATACATGGGGATCAACAACGAGTACGGTACATTTACCAAAGCGATATTGGAAAGTGTTCCAATAAAGGCAACATGCCCAACAGATGTTGTGCACAGTGTTTTTTTCAGAATTCAGTTGAGTCTCAATACAGTACTTCGCATATTTTAAAAGCTGTATTATGTTGCCATAGCCACAAGGAAGATTAAAACAATTGCACGTTGGACATAACACATTTCCTGTTGTTCTTGGTGTTGTAGAAAGTGAAGGAGGTGAGGAACATCATGACGGGCAGTGTGAGGTCAGCCTTCTCCATCTCGGTGGACAACGCGGCCCAAGCCCAGGACCTGACCTCTGCCCTGTCGGACGTCAAGTCCCACTACGAAGCCCTGGCCCAGCGCAGCAAGCAGGACGCCCTTGTTTCTGTGCAGGACAGTGTATGTGCCCTTCAGCGACCGACAGTATCTAGTCTGCATTTTCTCAACCAGTCTATTGGTCCATCAACTTTATATTGCATTAACATAAAAGTGATCTCAAGTCTGTCAGGCAGTATCTAACGATAACTAGTTGCAAAAATGATGACTTGTTTTGCAAACACCATTGGAACCAGTACAACATTCATTATCTATCGTTCCTATCTGTGTTGCGGTCTCCCCCAAGTGGATGTTCTTAGTATTGCACTCAGAATACAGTATTTTAGCCGACGTTGCCTTCCAGCATCCAACCCCAAATGTTATGTTTATTTCTCAAGTTTGCGTAGACTAAGACTAGTGAAGGCACCATGAAAATGTAACCTCCCTTTTTCTTATTTCAAACCCCAGCTCTCCATGATGTCCATGACCTCCCAGCCCAGTACCCAGACTCTGACCCAAACCAAAGAGGAGCTGCGCATTTACAAACTGCAGATCGACTCAGTACAGAGGGAGATCGACAGGCTCAAGACCCTGGTAGGAACATGACCTTGTCTACCCTAAAGCTCGTCTGAAAGTATACAGTCTCAAAGAAAATGTTTCATTGATTTCATAAATGATAGTATGAGGGTAAGTATCCCAGTACTATCTCCTGACAACGTAATGCTCGCCACAGTGTGTTAATACGCAGGACTGATCTCTCCGTTGTAGAACATCCAGATGGAATCTCAGGTGGATGAGGCAGAGTCCCATTCCAGCTCCCACACAGAGACCTATCAGGAGCAGGTGCTGACCCTCAAGTTGCAGCTGGATGACATCAGAAAGGTAAGGATGGGGTACAGAGTCATCCACAAGTATACACCAGTAAAAAAAAAACACTTTCATGTGCAGCATAACCCATGAATCATGCTCTTCTTCCAGCAAATAACACACTATGGTCAAGAGTACCAGGAACTCCTGGCCAGTAAAATGTCTCTAGATGTTGAGATCACTGCATACAAGAAGCTTCTGGACAGTGAGGAGACCAGGTAAGAGAGTAGAGTCTCATATAAGCGCTGATTGGCCCTCTCTGAAGTTCTATGATGGTCATGTATTTGTGATGCGTATGGTTTCAGACTGAAGTCAGGAGGAGGCGTGACCGTGCACATGTCTAAGACAGCCATTGGAGGAGGGGGAGGTGGGGCTGGACTGGCCCTGGCCCTGGGAGGAGGAGGCGGAGGAGGAGGAGGCGGCGGCGGGGCTGGCCTGGCCCTGGGAGGAGGCGGCGGTGGCGGAGGAGGCGGCGGCATGGGTCTGGGCGGTGGCTACAGAATGGGCATGGGCGGAGGCGGCTTTGGAGGGGGTCTGGGCAGTGGCTTTGGAGGATTTGGAGGTGGTCTGGGGTTAGGAGGAGGGTCCTTCGGAGGCGGGGGGTCCTTCGGAGGCGGGGGGTCCTTCGGAGGCGGGAGCAGCTACATGTCCTCCAGCATGAGCAGCAGTGGACGTGAGTACAGCTCCCATCTCTATGAACTAGTTTAACTTTTATCTGTAATGCCTCCTTTAAAACTGTACTATTACTGGCGACATCTTAAAGGGATATCACACTCCAAAATCAAAGTTTTCTATCCTCAAAAGTATCATAATGTCAAGATAAGTCCATGTCACAGGCCATCCATGTCACAGGCCATCCATGTCACAGGCCATCCATGCTGTAGATCCACAAGCAAAAATGAATGGAAAAGAACCATGGTATTTCCAGATTTGTTGTACGTGTCTTTCAATTTATTTGGGTTGAGGCTTATAGTTGGGGCGGCAGGTAGCCTAGTGGTTCGAGCGTTGGACTAGTAACCGAAAGGTGGCAAGATCGAATCCCCGAGCTAAGTTAAAAATCTATCGTTCTGCCCCTGAACAAGGCAGTTAACCCACTGCTCCTAGGCCATTGAAAATAAGAATTTGTTCTTAACTGACTTGCCTAAAGGTTAAAATAATAAATTAAATCGCGGGGTCTACACAACTGATTGCTTGGGACATGGACTCATCTGAGAGGTCTAAAAAGAAGTTAAACTTGGGAGTGTATTGTCCCTTTACCTTCTGAGGTTCAGCCATAGAGAATGGGTGGGACTTCCAACTTCATTGGCTGATCCCTCCTGATGTCATGTCCAACTGGATCATCAGGAGGGCTCAGCCAATCGTGAAGAAGATGTGCTATTTTAAAATGGTGCTGCCCTAGGTCATGTGTTTTGTTCTATTTTATTTTTAATCCAAGCCCCCGTCCCACTGGTGGCCTTTTGGTAGGCTTGTAAATTAGAATTTGTTCTTAACTGACTTGCCTGGGTAAAGGTTAAAGACTAATAAAGATGAGTTTCTCTATGGGTGCAATGCAGACAATTCCTCATTGGACCACTCTTTCCCTTCCAGTCTCTTCAACAGTGTACTGAGGACAAACAGGACAGACCAAACAGGACAGATCAAACAGGACAGACCAGAGAATCTGCCTACATTGACCCAGCTCCATAGGTTTGAGATGAAACCCTGTTTGGTAGAATTACTAAGAAAAATCAACACAGTTTCTGTTGTGACTTGCCATACTCAATGTAACAAATGTTTTATATCAATAAAAGCAGTGTCATTTCACCATGTGCAACACATTCAATAGGCTTGAGGTCTACTAATAATCCCAAAGGCCTGGATTCAAGCCGACTGTGCCACATCGAACGCATGCAAGGAAAATGTTTCATATGTCAGCTAAATCCAAAATTAACTTAAAATGGCACATAGCAGACAGTGTGATCGGATTGGACATTTCATACAAAACAATGATCAATTATTATTTGAATACTTATTAGTTCAGAGGCTTGTGAACACTCCAGAATTGTGCATAAGATTCACACTGGTGTGTTGGGAGGGGGTAGGGAAGCAAAGGGAACATACAGCCTAAGGCCACAAACAAACCTCACCCTTCCTTTGTATGAAAAGAATATCAACAGGAGCTCTTCGTAGAGCACGAGACCCCATCTTCACAACCACAGGCTCTCTCTCTGGCCTTGTGCAACGCATTTGATTAAACTGGAATACAACAAAATATATTTGTACAACCCGAGTGTGTACGTGGGTCTAAGTACACACAAATATGGTCTAGATAGTCCACTTTATTCTCCCCCGCCTCCCTTCTGTTTGCCTGCAGGCTGTGTCGTCTTGGCCTTCTTGGTCGGACCCTGTCCAGGTGTCCCTCCTGGCTGTTTCCTCTTGTTTTTGGTTCTTTCCTCCCTCTGGTTTCCCCAAGGGGACTGTGTTGGCATCTGCTGCCCCCTGCTCAGAGACAGGCAGTTGCTTCTTGCGGTTCTTTCTCTTCTTAGTCTCGGGCAAGAATCCTTTCTTCTTCTTGGGAGCGGTCGGCTCAGCCTGGTCTTCTTTGGTTTTCCTGGTTCTGTCCCTTTTGGGCTTTCTGTTAAAGGTGGAGCCACAAAACATGGTATTAAAGCAGGTATTTTCAAAGTGGTGTCCGCAGATGGTCCACAGCCATGTCTCAAAATATAAAAAGTTTGTTTTTTAGAATGTCATTTCTTTAATGAATATTACTAACAGATGAAACATTATGTGGAATAGAGAGTAGAATATTATTAATATACAGTTTGTATTCCTAACCCTGGTCTGCCTGGGAGGCTCATAGGGATATTGGTATCCACAGTACTCAACAAATCAATAGGCCTGTATTCCCCCAAAATGTAATTTTGTTTTTACATAAAGCTTAAATTACAATATCCTAAAATTGCAGGATATTCACTTTAAAGCTGAACAGAAAATCTCTGCCCCATGACAAAACATGTAGAACTGCAGAAAATTAGCTTAATCTGCAACATTCTCTCCGATGCCAAGAGGTGGGCTTTAAATGTTTCTTCCCAGGGCCCGAGACTTGGTTCGTCTGACCATGCACTGCCAAAGTAGTAAAACTCCTTGTATCTCACTCGTTGTGTTCTAATTATGAGGGGGTCCCTTATGAATTGGCTGTCACAAAAGGGGTCTCCGGCCCCAAACAGTATGAGAACCAAAAGCCAAGCTGCTCTGTTGGCGTTCTGAAATAGTGGAAATGTTAAAAGTTTCAACAGTACTCACACCCCCATCCCCCCAAAATAGCTGACATATTCAGTAGGTCTCAATGATGAGTATTGTTGGTACAATTATTTCCCAATGACATGGCACTGTAACAGTAAGCATGTGGCCGAGTTACTCACATGACTCCAAAGTGTTTCATAACAGCCCAGTATGTGTCCTCCATCTGTCCAGTCTTCCTGAAGCCCAGAACCTCTCTCATGGACTGAAGAACCTTTTTGAGGGGCTCCAGATCCACAGACAGCTTCTGTAAAACACAGGAGACAAGTAGGTTAAAGAATCTGGAAAGACAAAAATGATGGGGGGGGGTATTAAAGGGATAAGTTGCTTTACCTGCTGGTTGACAGTTTTGACCAGGAAGAGACCAAGCTCCAGGGCTTTGACCAACTTCTCCTGGACCACCTTGTTCTTACCAGTCTCGACTACAGTCTCCAGACTCTGAGGAGAACATCCACAACCATATCAGTAACAAATCAGCAGCTCCAGGGAGAGATAGGTCATGTACAGATTCATCCAAGTCAAACCTAGAGATTAAACTGGATGAAAAACATCGCTAAAGTTGATCAGTTTTTAATGAAACAGGCTTTAGAAGAAAGTTTGGGGTCGTACACACATTCCAGGCGGCACCTTAATTGGGTAGGACGGGCTGATCGGAATGGTATCAAACATGTTTTCAATAGCACGCTATTATTATGAGCTGTCCTCTCCTCAGCAGCCTCCTGTAACGCACATCCTTAAATACGTAGGGGCTGGACTAAAATAATAATG
Organism: Salmo trutta; assembly: GCF_901001165.1. NCBI lineage: Eukaryota > Metazoa > Chordata > Actinopteri > Salmoniformes > Salmonidae > Salmo > Salmo trutta. The sequence goes on from NC_042971.1 coordinate 28,265,970, forward strand.
GAAAATAACAGGGAGGGCCCCACATACTATTTATGCTCTCAATTTACCACAATATGATTTTTCCCATGCTTTGCAGTAATGATGTGATATAGAGATTGATTCCTGTGGTGTTTCACACAGTGACATGTTCTCTGATGTCTAAGCTTGGGTGAGGTGTTTGATGCCTACCGCTGCCACACGGCCCACCGCCTGCTGAAGCAGCCCTGCCCAGGGGTCGCCTGCTAACAGCTGCTGTACCTCCCTGCTCTGCAGCCCCCGCAGCACCATGGCACTGGCCTGGCTCTGTGGAACACACACGCATACAAAATGAAACTCAATGGGGAAGATGATTTTGTGCAGATCAGTGGTATTTACCGTCAGTCTGAAAGGATCATTGGCTGGGAAGAGTGTGGTCCGTTATCGCTGTATTAAAACTAGAGTTGGTAGAAGTTGAACCTAACTACTGGTCTAGGGTCAGATACTTCTTTTTACTGGTAATTGTTGTTGAGCCTGCTAGTCTTACCTGTTGGTGTTCTCTGACTCCTGTTGTGATGTGTTCCACTGCGGTCACCAACAGGTTCACACACAGAACCTACACACAACACAAGATAATCAACCTCCAACAGCATCGCGTTACACCAGCCAACAGACTTCTTGACACTAGATGTGGGGATTCTTAGAAAGCACAGAGCAACAAGGGGAAACAACAACGCATCTTCAAGTGTTTATGCAGTCATTTGAATCAATAGAGAGCGTGGATGAGGTTGTGTGGATGAGGTTGTTGTTGACTCACAGGGAAGCGGGTGAAGAGGTCGACAAACATTAGGCCTGACAGAGGGCTTTTCCTGCGCGTCATGAAGGAGCAGAGCGCCCCTTTAAAGATGGCCGACACCCTCTCCACATCCACGTTACCCATGAAACTCAGCTGCAACACCGAGATTTCAGTAGGTTGGTTTCATACAAAAGACGCACTAATAGTAAATACTCGGCGTACATTAAGGTTGAATGCTAAGGGTTGGTTAAGGAACAATTGTCACTGTAGTCAACTCAAAGGTAAAGAGGCTTACCTCCTCAGTAGAAAGTGTTGTCTTGCTGTCTGCGGAGGCCCCGGGCACACCCCCTCTCAGCACCTTGACCAGGTACAGAGATGCACTGAAGAAGTAGAGTGACACTGAGGAGTCAGACAGCTTCTGGGTTTTGGTCATGAGTTTCTCCAGCAGGTCATGGAGCTCCCCCTGTCTGTCGCCTACGGTCTTACAGTACTGCTTGGCCCGGCACAGCTGGTTCCTGGGGGTAGGAGAGGACGAGGGTGACGTTGACTGATCAGTGTGGCAGGATAATACTGGAAACTGTTGACATGACAAGATAATCTGTTTCCCCAGACAGAATACATCCGTCTTCAATGCACCTGCATATGACAAGTTCTTTCGAGGTGCATAAAGAGAAGTAAAGCACAAATCCTGTCTCACATCTCTTATACATTGTGAGGTGCTTTCAGTATTAAAGGAAAACTCCATCCCAAAACATTTGGTATTTGTTTCATTAGGCCATTGTTGACCGTTTCAAAATGTTTTTCTTGTCAGCAATCAAATTTTCAAGAGTACATGTGCTCCTAAATTGAAAAATGTGGAACAAAACACATTTGGGCGCACAATGAAAGTATTTGAGGAAGGAGGTTGCCGTGGCAACAGTGGAGAGCTCCCAATGTTTTTGGCGTGGAGAGATGATAGAGCCGACATGACACATTGGGCTGGGCGATATCGTCTTTTAAGGTATTCCATTATGGACTTTTACAATACCGTCTATAGAAAAGGTATTTTGATAGTGTTATACAAATTGCACTACGTCGCTGTCAGTTTTGTCCTAGTATGGTTGAATATAAATCAAATCAGAATGGAGAAAGACAATTAAAACCACTTAGAATGTATTTGTTGCCATCCTAGGGTCATGGCCTACTCATAAAACGTACCAGTCAAAAGTTTGGACACCTACTCATTCAAGGGTTTTTCTTTATTTGTACTATTTTCTACATTGTAGAATAATAGTGAAGACATCAAAACTATGAAATAACACACATGGAATCATGTAGTAACCAAAAAAGTGTTAAATCAAAATATATTTGAGATTATTCAAAGTAGCCACCCTTTGCTTGAAAGATTTGCACACGCTTTGTTGTTTGTCACTGGCCTACACACAATATCCCATAATGTCAAAGTGGAATAATTATGTTTTTCAAAATGTTTACAAATTAATAAAAAGCTGAAATGTCTTGAGTATTCAACCCCTTTGTTATGGCAAGCCTAAAGTTCAGGAGTGCAAATCACATGGACTTACTCTGTATGCAATAAGTGTTTAACATGATTTTTTAAAATAAACTACCGTAATTTCCAGACTATTAAGCGCCCCTGAATATAAGCCGCACCCACTGAATTTTAATTTGTATTTTATTTTGAACATAAATAAGCTGCACATGTCTATAAGCCGCAGGTGCCTACCGGTACAATGAACTTTACACAGGCTTTAACGAAACACAGCTTGTAACAAAAATAAATAGGCTTTAACGAAACCCGGCTTGTAACAAAAATAAATAGGCTTTAACGAAACACGGCTTGTAACAAAAAATAAAAAATTAGCAGTAAGCTTTAGTTGTCTTTTTGCACTGAGTCAATTCCTCACGCTGCTGTTTCCAACGTCTTATCGACTCAAGACCAAGCTCCCGTGCAGCAGCTCTATTTCCTTTTCCAACAGCCAGATCAATCGCCTTCAACTTGAAAGCTGCATCATATGCATTTCTCCGTGTCTTTGCCATGATGAGGGTGACAAAATGACTACCGTAATCAGAATGATGGGAAGTTTGAGAGCGCTCGATTTAATCTAAACAGTAAACAAAAAAGTTGTTTGACCTTAACCCGTTAGGCAATTTCATTGGTCTAATGAAAGCTTCATGCCGCCAAAAAACTGAGCACGTCACAGAATGTGTTTTTTGGAGAATTTTTTTTTGGAAGCGGGTAAAATCCATATATTAGCCGCGTCATTGTTTAAGCCGCGAGGTTCAAAGCTTGGGAAAAAAAGTTGCGGCTTATAGTCCGGAATTTACGGTACCTAATTCCTGTACCCTACACATAATTGTAAGGTCCCTCAGTTGAGCAGTGAATTTCAAACACAGATTCAACCACAAAGACCAGGGAGTTTTTCCAATGCCTCGCAAAGAACGGCACCTATTGGTAGATAGGTTAAAAATAAAGCAGACAATGAATATCCATTTAAGCATGGTGATGTTATTAATTAGACTTTGGATGGTGTATCAATACATCCAGTCACTACAAAGATGCAGGCGTCCTTCCAAACTCAGTTGCCAGCGAGGAAGGAAATCGCTCATGGATTTTCACCATGAGGCCAATGGTGATTTTAAAACAGTTAGAGTGTAATGGCTGTGTAACTGTTTAATGGGTCTGGAAAGCTCTTAGAGACCCAGAAAGACTCTCAGCTGTAGTCGCTGCCAAAGGTGATTCTAACGTATTCGAATGTATTGACTCAGGGGGTTGAATACTGATCTAATCAAGATATTAGTGTGTTAATTTTCATAAATGTTTTAACAAACGTTAGAATTTTTCTTCCACTTTGACAGAGTATTTTGTGTAGATTGTTGACAAAAAAAAAGACAATTAAATTCCACTTTTTAACAACAAAATGTGGAAAACATCAAGGGGTGTGAATACTTTCTGAAGGCACTGTATGTGTCTGAGGGTAGTGGGTATGTTTCTGAGCCAGTGTGTGTCTAAAGGCACTAGCATGACGTACTTGAAGATGTCTGCGGCCTTGCGGAGAAAGTCCTGCTCCTGCTGGTCGCTCTCGGAGCTCATGCCGCTCTCGATGACGCTGAGCAGGGGCTCCACCATGCCCAGCACCAGAGGGCTGCTGCCCTGCCTGGCCAGGAACACCTCCACCAGGTCCAGCACCTGGAACACAGCATAGGACCAGGGTCAGCACCCCATGAACATAGGGGGACCATCACCAGAAGAACAAGAGATTGCCACCACTCCATGTAAAAATAATAAATATATAAATTACGTAGAAAGATAAAGGAGCTATATATATATTTTTTACAAGATCATCTTTAAGAACTAACAATCACCAAAATAGAAACTAGACAGTCGGGGAGAATCCAAAATTCCAAAACTGTCATTGCATGGGGTCCCCATTGATTTTGTAAAGTTTAAGTCACTCAGATAGCATAAGAACACAGCATAAGCCATGGCAAAATGTGTAGTATTGCAGGAAATGTGCTTTAAAACAGCAACATTTTGCCACTGCGGCCAAGAAGATTTGGGGTTGGCCACGCCGACTACCACACCTTTCACACAACTCTATCCAAACAGGACAGAAATAGTTATCTTGTCATGTGAATACCTTGATCTTGAAGTCTCTGACGAGGGTCTTTTCCTTTTTTAGCTTGTCCTTCTCATCCTTCTTGGCCTGCATCTTCTTCTTCTGTTCTAGGAACAGTGATGCGATGCTGCCGTCCAGCTTCATCATGGCTTCATCGTCCAGCTCGTCATCATCGCTGCCGTCCACTTTGGTGGCCTGTGACATGCAGCAAGAAAGACCAGGTCCAGTTAAAAACGTCTAGAACAGCACTGTGTACCAATGTCTCTGCTTTTGACCCCCCACCCACCCTCACAGAGTGAGGATTTCAATGAAACCTGAAACTGCTAGAATCTCATCCAGAGCGACTAACACAAAATGCACTCAAAAAATTACGGCTAAAAACAATTATTTCTTGAGCACTATAAGTGAAACCTTGAAAAATAAGAGTACAGTACAATCCCAGAGCTAGAACAAAAGACCAATCACAAGACACCTACCACGGCACCCTGGTTCTGTAGGACCTTCATCAGCTCAATGCGGAAGTTCTGATCCACCTCACCCCCCTCCTCCATGGCCTCATCTTCACCCTCATCAGAGTCGTCGTCTGAGGCATCCGACTCTTCCTCATTCTGGAGAAGCAAGTAATACATATATTTACGAAGAGTAAAAATATAAGCAATAGCTGTTATGGGACACTAAACAAAAAATATAAGCAACAATTTTTTAGGCCTTGCCAATGCATTAATATTCTAATTATTATTACATTCTAAAATGGGTAAAATGAGTAAATAAACTGGATGCGTGGTGATAATAAAGACATTAATAGTGGTAGCTTCACTCTCACCATTTGAATCTCCCCATCACTGTTTTTATCATGAGAAAGTGTGCAAAAACCAGGTTCCTTTTGTAATGGGAGGATTTGTATAGGAAGCCAAGTTGAAGCCAGCATTAGATGTTGTCCTCCTCATAGTAACCGCTCACGGTTTTACCGCAACACCTTTCAATTGAAGCGGCGGGGAATAAACGAAAGTGGGCACATCTCACAAAAACGGAAATCGTGGCTAATAAGGGGAGCAGGAGAACTTCTAGACTGGCTACAATAATTACAAGGTCTTTTCAAGCCCCAAATTGAGGAAATGTCAGATTTTCAAGGTAGGTCTATTCCAGTACTTGAATTTCTGAGCTCCAAATTCAAGTAGGCTACTTCAAGCCCCTTCTATTGTTTAAAACTGTAGGTGTAACATTGAAACCAAAATGTATTTGTCATGTTATTTCATTACTATATCATATTGAGAAGAAGCACACTAGGCAATGTCATTTGTTGTCATTATATCCAGAATAATTCATAGGAATAGAGTTGGGTGGTATGCAATAGTCTATCCTACACAATTGCGCACAGTTGACTTGGTGTACAATCCGAGGCACAAAAACATGGACTCATTTGATGGTTTCCCTGTTAAATCTAACGAGACCCTGCTGTAAAACATGCAGACAACAACATCTACTGGCTAGGGGTATTAGATCCAACGTGGATCCTGACACAACCGTCTTCGCAAACACCTTTTTTCCAGCACTTGGGCGGTTGCATCGCATACGCCATCACAACAGCTGTTTGTCACTCGACTGTCATTCAAAAAATTCCTTCCTGGATCAGATGATGACATGTGAAACATCATGGTGTAATTAAACAGCTTGACACCAAATACACATCCAACCGTGTTATGAATAATTATTGAAGCAGCACGTTAATGACAATATCGATTTAGGTTTTAAGTATCAAGGTAAGGTGACTCTTTCAGTTAGAAGCATTCCATTTTGCAATAGCATACATTTTGGGGGGGATTTGTGTGCCCATGAAAACTGTTTCACCTCTTAGCATAAGCAGACATGAAATGTTAGGTAGTTACACTGCATTTGACTGCTAGATACAGGTTTATTATTACAGGGCTCAAGTTCAAAGTCTAATTGAACTGATTAATGCTTAATATATGATATGGCGACAACTTACACTGCCACAAATGCAAGGACCGAAAAGTCATGTTTTAGGTCACACGATTTTGGACAAATCCGTCAAGACACCAACCAAGAGAAGGGGTTAAACATAGCTATATTCAATAAAATGTGAAACCCTATGTCCCCCCTTATATATCTTAATGTAACAACATGGGGGAAAAATGGCTATTATCAATGAGTTATCAACAGCTGTAACATGTTGTCCAGCATAGGAAATCCTCGCTGGTACCCTAGTTTATAGAAAAACCCTGACGTAGATTTGTGAACGTGACCAGGTGTGAAAGAACTGACCATCTCTTCATCGTCTTCATCATCCTCGCCTTTCTTTTTTTTGTCTTTCTTCTTTATTTTGTCAGAGTCTGTATCATCCGTCACCACGATGGCACTGTCCTCCTCATCTTTATCTGGGTCCAGAACCTAAAGACATGATGAGTCAAATTAATGGACATTCCTGTAATATATCAACATTTACTTTCGCAAATCAACAGAAGTTTTACCTTCAGTGAACACAGCGTAATATTTTTATGCCACATTTAAAAACTACAGCTCTGTAAGAGTACAGTATTCTCTAGACTGGGAGGCTTACATCCAAGATGGCGGTGAGGGCTCTGGCAGTGACGTGGGGACAGATGTTGGAGAAGACAGTCCTGCAGACGTGGCGGATGTGTCTACTGGGCTGGGACAGGAGTGAGAGCAGGATGTCCACCACCACCTCAGCCCAGTGGGGCTCCTCCTCTCCTGCTGCTGCAGAACCTGGATTAACAGGACATGTGGTTACAGAGACATCCCATCAAAGACTACCATACTGAACATAGAGGCTGGTATTTATACCAACCTTAAGCCGGGTGTACACTACACAACTTTCAAAATCCTGACATCGCTAAACCATCTTCCCCGTAGTTTTTTTTGTCGCGCAAATGTAGTGGTCTGCACACTAAATGATCTGGCAGAGACGGGGGTCACACACTACAAGATTCTTCACCACGCTGTCTGGCGAAAACAACGATGTAATTAGATTTAATGTAGCTACAACGACCTGTGTCTCAAAGCAGTTTCAAACGTTTTCAGTCAGACATTCACGCTTGCCATACAGTTGAAATATCTAGCCAACATTTTTAACATTGCTCAGTGCTGTAACAATTTGACACTCTGGCTTTGATTAAAGGCAAGTACAAACGCATTCTAGTAGTAGTCATCGCTCCTTCTTGAGTCTACACATTCTGGGTGATGTGAAACAACAATCTCTCTGGCGAGCTCTCATTGGCCGCTGGCTATTGCTCATCACCGTTCTCAACTTGTCGTTGCACATCTCACACTACAAGAACATTGCAGATTGTGCCGAAAAAAACAAACATATTTGAACATTTTGGGATGTCTGGGACTGCTCAAAAACAAGATCGGTAGCCCTCTGAGTCTCTGACCCTCTCACATTTAACGAGCGGCGGTGACGGCCGTAGGCAACGATATTGGGATTTTGTCTCCGATTTCAAAAACTTGTCTGGGACAGCTAAATCGGGGCCAAAATCGTGTAGTGTACATCCGGCTTCACTGTCACTGTACAACTGTGAACCAGTATGGATGGGAAATAGCTAAATAGATGGTTTCAATATATGGAGAATGAGTACTTCTTTCCCTGTCACGGATTAAGACTGGGGTGGTTTTGGCAAACTCAACTCTTCAGTGAGATTCGGTTGGCTCTGACACATTCCCTATGGACATGTGGTCTTACCGGTTACCGCCTTCTTCTTCTTGGACTTCTTCTCTTGGGCTTTTTCCATGCAGTTCTGCAGATCCTGCATCAGGTCTACCAAATCCTCTGGAGCCTTTACGGTACAAGCAAACATGTATACATAAACGTGGGATAAAAAGGACAAAGTAAAATGATGTATCTAAGAAATCTTACCATACTACTACAATCATTTTACAATCATTACGTACCTTGAAGAGGTGAATGCCAACCAGCAGGAAGAGTTGTTGGAAAGCAGATGTCTCTGGAGTCTGGCCTTTCTTAGATTTCTTCATTAGAGTCCCCACTGACGCCAGCATACTACATCATAACAGGTTCACTATTGGCTTACATTTTTCTTACACCAACCTTTAAATCCCCCCCATCTCTACCTCTATATGATAAATGTACAGTCAGTGTGGTCCGTACCTGTCCCAGGCCTGTCTCTGCTCGGGGCTGAATGGCTGGGTGCTCTGAGCGTACTTGGGCTGGTTGAGCAGGCTGTCAGCGTACCGCACCAGACAGAAGATCCACATGGAGCCGTCAGCCATCACACCCTGTACGTGCCTCTGGTTGCGGGCTGCCACCTCAGGGGAGTCGCCCAGCAAAGGCAGGTGGTTGATGTGCTGCAGCAATCTGGAGGGGTTGGGAGGTTAGAGAGACGTGTTAATAGGATGTGTAGTTTAGGGCAGGGGTCGACAACAGGTGCCCTAAAATCATAGGGTTAATTTGGACTTTAGTTTTTGGACAAAACAAATACTAAAATCACCAGGAATTCAGCTAAAATACATTTAATTTAGCAAATTTGTTCCCAAATATTCCCACAAATAGAAATCATGTCTCAATGTAATCAAGGTATGAAATTATTGTATTTGAAAATCTATTTTGGGGTTTATTTGAGGTCAATTTGCAGTAGGGCTGGGCGATATATCGAATGAATTTGAGTAATACGAATGTATGTTTTAGCGCTATGTTTCAAATGCCTGTATCGCAAGACCCTAGGTTTTTATTGTGTTTGTTTTCATGAGCGTTTTGTCTTTTTGGTCTCGTCTCCTTCGCTGCTTCTGTGCACGGTGCGCACCTTCCCACTTACAGACAGACACCAAGCCCCTCCCCCTGCCACACAACAATGAAGAAAGATCACTTCTTACTCTCTGGACAACAAGCAGTTTAAACTTGCTATTTGCATTGGAGGTTAGATCCAACAGAATCGGACTTACGGACACCGAAACGCTTAAGAGACATTCTTTTACTGTAATAGACGAGAACTTAACCGTCTAACAATACCCTGTTTATGTCTCAACTCCCAAAACGTAGAACAGAGCAGATCCTAATAAAACCAGAGTATCAATGTTGTAGAAAATGAATGAATGCTCCATTTGTCACGAGCAGCATTTTAGCCACAGACTTATGTGCTAGTCTGTATAAATGTGCAATGAGCCTAAAAAAAAAATCTTCTTGCTCCTTTTCTTCTTGCTCTTTTGCACCCCAGTATCTCTACTTGCACATCATCATCTGCACATCTATCACTCCAGTGTTAATGCTAAATTGCTAAATTTGACGAAGTCAGTTCGTCAAATCTCTTCCCTGCTAGAGCTGCCCCGGTCAACTGTAAGTGCTGCTATTGTGAAGTGGTAAAGTCTATGAGCAACAATGGCTCAGCTGTGAAGTGGTAGGCCACACAAGCTCACAGAACAGGACCACCCGAGTGCTGAAGTGCGTAGCATGTCAAAATCGTCTGTTCTCGGTTGCAACACTCACTAGCAAGTTCCAAACTGCCTCTGGAAGCAACATCAGCACAAGAACTGTTCATCGGAAGCGTCATGAAATGGGTTTCCATGGCCGAGGAGCCACACAAAAGCCTAAGATCACCATGAGCAATGCCGAGCGTCGGCTGGAGTGGTGTAAAGCTCGCCGCCATTGGACTCTGGAGCAGTGAAAACGTGTTCTCTGGAGTGATGAATCACACTTCACCATCTGGCAGACCGACGGATGAATCTGGGTTTGGTGGATGCCAGGAGAACGCTACCTACCGAATGCATAGTGCCAACTGTAAAGTTTGGTGGAGGAGGAATAATGGTCTGTGGCTGTTTTTCATGGTTCGGGCTAGGCCCCTTACTTCCAGCGAAGGAAAATCTTAACGCTACAGCATACAATTACATTTTAGACGATTCAGTGCTTCCAGCTTTGTGGCAACAGCTTGGGGAAGGCCCTTTCATGTTTCAGCATGACAATGCCCCCGTGCACAAAGCAAGGTCCATACAGAAATGGTTTGTCGAGATTGGTGAGGAAGAACATGACTGGCCTGTACAGAGCCCTGACCTCAACCCCATCAAACACCTTGGGGATAAATTGGAATGCCGACTTCGAGCCAGACCTAATCGCCCAACATCAGTGCCTGACCTCACTAATGCTTGTGGCTGAATGGAAACAAGTCCCAGCAGCAATGTTCCAAGATCTAGTGGAAATCCTTCCCAGAAGAGTGGAGGCTGTTATAGCAGCAAAAGGGGGGGACCAACTCCATATTAATGCCAATGATTTTGGAATGAGATGTTCGACGAGCAGGCGTCCACATACTTTTGGTCATGTAGTGTATATCGTAAATCTGCCAGAAGTTTAAAGAAAATGTAGATATGATTTTTAGGCCATATCGCCCAGCCCTAATTTGCAGTGTACAAATGATAATTATGTCCCGGGCTCCAAACCATCCACTCCGACAAATAATCATCCCGTGGCTTTAATCTAGTTACCAACCGCTGGTGTAGGGCATCTAGAGTGTAATGTAAATGAACACTGACGCTATGGAGTTTCATGCAATTGCCCCTTTAAAACCACGTTTAAAACTTAACTGACTATTCCAGCCACCTACCATTGTAGCCATTCTCTTCATCTTTGACTACCCCACAGCTTGTTTTTGGAAAGTGATAAAGACTGTAAAGTAGTCTTATCTCACCCAAAGAAGGAGTTGATGACAATGGCTCTGGTCTTCTCATCCAGGGGCACTGACAGGGTGGCTTCTGTCTCAAGTATGTCTGGGGTGGCCTTCTTAGCATTGAAGAACGCATGGAAAAAGACAAACCTGGCGCAAAGGAGGACAAAACAATGGGTTAGCATCTATGCTACATTCATGACTATAAAGTGCCCTTCAGAATACAATAGTTATAGTGATAGAAATGTTGGGAAGATTATTACGCACCTCCAACTTGGCACAAGAAAAATATCACCCTTTGCTGCTCCCAAAAGTGATATCACCAAGGCATAATCTAAAATCACTTGGGGGAGCAGCAAACAGTGAGTGACATGACATTTTCCCTGCAGTGAGATCTCTCACCTGGCTACATCCATCACTAGAGCCTCCTCTCTCTTCACCTGGTTGTTCTCCGCGATGGAGGTTAGGCGTGGAATGATCCACTTCCTCAGGCGGAATATACAGTTCTCTCTCCTAAGGATAGAGAGAGTCAACAATTCAATGGGATACTTCTGGTTTAGAAGCTAGAAGGCATATATTAGTCATTCTAGGACATGCTCCAAGAGTTCTACTCACTGGACTCCGCCCTCCTGGTTCTCCTTCTGCCTGCGGGTGCTGAAGTCCAGGCAGCTGTCCAGCCGGGGGTTGAGGAACATGTCTTTGAGCCAGTCCACGTAGCTCTGCAGTGCGGTCGGCTGCAGATGCTGCACAACCCTCCAGAAGGAGGGCACCACGGGGTAGCCCTGGTTGGTGAGCAGGGAGAAGGCCACCATCACCGCCAGCTGCTTCTCCGGGTCATCGCAGCCCTGCAGGAAGTCGCCAACGTACGTCTCCATCTCGGGGGCAAACTTAAAGCGGTCTGGGAGCTGACGGGGCGAGATGAGGGCATACTTGTAAGTCAATATATATATTTTTTAAATTACCTTTTTGGATAAGTGAGCATCTTACTACATATTTTCTGTGACCAACTAAGATGCCAGCAGCTTCACTATGTATTTTCTATAATCTGGTGCAGTCATGAGTCGACAGACATTTGTAGGGAGACTGACCTGTGCAGAGACCACGTGTTCCCCGTAGGCCCTCATCACCTCTCCATTTAACACCTGTTTTAGCTGGGCCAGAGTCAACAAGGGCAGGGCACTACCCAACAGCCGGTAGCTCAGGTAACTGGGGCACAGAGAGAAGACAGCCGATGTCACAGAAAGGCCAAAAAGATCATCAAGGACAACAACCACCCGAGCCACTGCCTTTTCACCCCGCTAACATCCAGAAGGCGAGGTCAGTACAGGTGCATCAAAGCTGGGACCGAGAGACTGAAAAACAGCTCCCATCTCAAGGCCATCAGACTGTTAAATAGCCATCACTAGCACACAGAGGCAGCTGCCAATATACATAGACTTGAAATCACTGACCACTTTAATAAATGGAACACTAGTCACTTTAATAATGTTTACATATCTTGCATTACTCTTCTCATATGTATATACTGTATTCTATACTATTCTAATGTATCTTAGTCTATGCAGCGCTGACATTGCTCGTCTATATACTTATATATTCTTACTTCCTTTGCTTAGATTTGTGTGTATTGGGTATATGTTGTGAAATTGTTAGATATTACTGCACTGTCGGAGCTAGAAACACAAGCATTTCGCTACACCTGCAATAACATCTGCTAAACACGTGTATGTGACCAATAAAATTTGATTTGTTAGAACAGCTATGTACATCGACAGCACAGGAAGGAAAACAAGAACATACATGGGGGGAAATGCTTGCATTAAATTAAAAAAATTACTGGGAAAACATTTTTAATTACACGGGTCTAGGCTACAGAACTTAGTTCAATCATCTAATATTCGGGTTCAGGGTCCAAATGTGAGTGAGGAGCCAACAGTCTTAACCCCAATGATGTGCTTACTGTGTGGGCCCTGGCTGGTCTTTCAGCATGCCGTTAATGATGGTCTCCCTCCAGAAAAGCTCAAAGTTGTCCTCCCTCAGAGAGATCTGCAGCAGGTCCAGAGCCACCGCAGGCAGCAGGCGGTCCTTCTTGACTGAGCGGGCCGCCATCTTCAGTACATCTGTCAACCTAAGGGAGAGGTTGGACAGGAAACACAGGTTTGATTTTACATTTAGTAAGTGTGTGTGTGTGTGTGTGTGTGTCCTGACCATGGAAAAAAACATAGCCCTAGTCGTAAAAAGCTGCTCACTTAGGGATATTGTCCATGGTAATGATTGTGGAGGTGCCCAGCAGCTTCTTCAGCTTCTTGGGCTTGAGCACCTGGGGGAACCTCTGCATGGCCACCAGGAGGAGCTGCAGCTGCTCAGGGGTGCTGAAGGCAGAGGACAGGTCTGTCTGCAGGGCTCCCAGCAGCACCTCCTCAAACACCTCCTCTGACGTCTGGAGAACCACACAGACCAAACAACACACAGGTCATACCGACTGCACTGTTCTACACAAGGATTTATCACATTGAGACACCATTAGAAGAGTGATACACTATGAAGTAGAGCTGGCTGAGTCACTCACCTCAGACAGGATGTCCACCATGGTCTTCCTGGGCAGGTCCCGCAGGTGTTCTCTATACTGCGATAGGCTCTGGAGGAGCTGGACACACTCCAGCACCACCTGAGGCTCCTGTCACACACACACACACACACACACACGTGAGTAAGAAAACCAAACACACACCGAAGTTTGAAAAGTAGAGACCGAGCTAGGTCTGGTAGTAACAATAATGGGGACATATGTGCACTTCAATTCTCTGTGCAAAACATGGTATACTAGTCTTCTCTGCCAAGCCCATGGGTGATCTGGTGTCATTCTTACCTTTGGAAGGCGTGTGGACTGAGACAGGGCGAGCACACCAAAGAAGTTCCCAAAAGCAGCATTTCTGATGAGTTTCTGTCAACATGAATATAAACGTCAACATAAGATACTGTGCAAAATAGAGACCTTCATTGGCTGATTACATGAAGTATATGGATGTTAGTGAAACGCTCCCAAGCGGCGCAGCAGACTAAGGCACTGCATCTCAGTGCAGGAGGCGTCACTACAGTCCCTGGTTCGAATCCAGGCTGTATCACATCCGGCCGTGATTGGGAGTCCCATAGGGCGGCGCACAGGTTTGGCCAGGGTAGGCCGTCATTGTAAATAAGAATTTGTTCTTAACTTACTTACCTAGTTAAATAACGGTTAAAAAAATATATATTATAAAATTATAAATTTACCACAGCATCTAACTTTAGTCACATCACATGCTTACCTTTTTCACTTTCGCCAAGTTGTGCTTCTCTTTGATTTGATCAAAAGCTGTACGCAGAGGTACCTCCTCAAACACGCTCAGTACCTGGCAACCAAAACAATGACAGAAATGATGCATCAGTAACAACCTCTTATATGTTGTGTAGTAACACCTTCATAACTCCTTCGTAAGACATGTACAAAGAAATAGGATGTTGGTGAACCATTAGATGTACTATTGACATTACCTGTCCCAAAGCCAAACTGAAGCCTGGCCGGGCAGCCTCTCTAGTGTGTGCCAAGCCATCCACCAGTCTCTTCAGGGTGTATGTTAACTCATCTGTCTAGAAAGGAAAGACAACACATACGTTATAGCAACATGTCAAGAACTCTATGGACCCATAAATGTAACATGTATGTGTGTGGTGGAACATTCACCTTCTAAACAGACAGTATGACAGCAACTCAAATGCATATAAGTAGAGTAGCATTCCAGCAATCAAAACTCTCAACTCAACACACGTGGCCAGGTGTGAAATAGGTTGTTTAGTGTACAGCTGTGCCAAACTTGATATGAATAACGTTAATGTTATTTCCAGTTTCTCTAAAGTCCAACACCCACCAATAGCATAAATGTGACAACGTGCCTCGCTAACCAGCTACTGTAGTTGGTTTAGCAAGATAAGTAGGCTACGTTAGCTAACGAGCTAACTCTGTAGCAGCTAACTGAGAAACTGAGAGCTGTCCCAAACACACCAACCTTTTCACTAGTCTTCAGATATTGGATGAGATTTTCAATGGCCTTCAGCCGTATCTCTTGTTCAGGTTTAGCGATATCCCAGAAGAAGTCCAAGAACTCGCGGTTCTGTTGGAGAATACCCTTGGCATCAGTAATTTTCGGTCGCACTGGTTCATTTTCTATCTCCCCCATTTCTACATGCATCGCATTCATGCCATGTGACTGTAGGGAGATAAGGGTTTGAGTAGACGGGATACCGTTTTGGTCAGATTTGACTTTTCTTAGCAGGTTAGGATAATTTACGTAACAGGTTAACGTTGGGGAAACGAATAGAGTTATCTAAAATATATATATTTTTCAGTTAATTTGACAAAAGCTGTATTGCTTTTAGCAGAGGAAAAGGCCAAGCAAGAGGCATAACTGGGGTCAAAATCTGTCTTCTCCAGCAGGTTGTTTTTTTAAAAATGTTATTCGCTAGTCAAGCAATGTTTTTTTTTGGAGGTCGTGGAGTGTCGAATTTCGTTAATAACAATATAATAACGTATTTACTGTGTGACTTATTTGATCGAATCGAAGTTTCGTAATGATTCGGTTGTTACGATTGTATTGATATAAGTAGGACACGTGACATCCCGGCAACTTTGAGAAAAAACACGTTATAAAATCACTAGTTACCACATCCACAAAGTCATAAACCTTCTTAAAATGTTACTTTAAACCTAATCTTAGCCACACTGCTAACCTTATGCCTAACGCGAAATTAAGACCAAACCATTTTTGTGTTTATACGATATAGTAAATGTTGACCTTGTGGCTGTGGTAACTAGTGGAAACCGTTTTGCCTGTTGTTCCCACACATATCTGTCCTCTCATTGGCTAGAATGGCCCCACCTGATCTTGCTTCCTCCGGACTGTCTTCCATTTTTGAAGACTTTTCTTTTCACCTTTAGAGCGCCAACGAGAGTATCCGATGGATTTTTTGGATCAATGGTTCCTAAACTTTTTATAGTTCCGTACCCCTTCAAACATTCAACCTCCAGCTGCGTACCCCCTCTAGCACCATGTTCAGCGCACTCTCAAATGTGTTTTTTTGCCATCACTGTAAGCCTGCCACACACACACTATACAATATATTTATTAAACATAAGAATGAGTGTGAGTTTTTGTCACAACCTGGCTCGTGGGAAGTGACAAAGAGCTCTTATAGGACCAGGGCATAAATAATAATATTATAATAATCAATACTTTTGCTCTTTATTTAGCCATCTTACATATAAAACTTTATTTGTTAATCGAAAATTGTGAATAACTCACCACAGGTTAATGAGAAGAGTGTGCTTGAAAGGACGCACATAACTCAGCAATGTTGGGTTGTATTGGAGAGAGTCTCAGTCTTAAATCATTTTCCACACACAGTCTGTGCCTGTATTTAGTTTTCATGCTAGTGAGGGCCGAGAATCCACTCTCATACACTACCGTTCAAAAGTTTGCGGTCACTTAGAAATGTCCTTGTTTTTGAAAGAAAAGCAAATTTTTTGTCCATTAAAATAACATAAAATTGATCAGAAATACAGTATAGACATTGTTAATGTTGTGAATGACTATTGTAGCTGGAAACGGCTGATTTTTAATGGTATATCTACATAGGCATACGGAGGCCCATTATCAGCAACCATCACTCCTATGTTCCAATGGCACGTTGTGTTAGCTAATCCAAGTTTATCATTTTAAAAGGCTAATTGATCATTAGAAAACCCTTTTGCAATTATGTTAGCACAGTTGAAAACTGTTGTTCTGATTAAAGAAAACATAAAACTGGCCTTCTTTAGACTAGTTGAGTATCTGGAGCATCAGCATTTGTGGGTTCGATTACAGGCTCAAAATGGCCAGAAACAAAGAACTTTCTTCTGAAACTCGTCAGTCTATTCTATTTTTGCCTATTCCATGCGAGAAATTGCCAAGAAATGAAAGATCTCGTACAGCACTGTGTACTACTCCCTTCACAGAACAGCGCAAACGGTGCACAACTGAGCAAGAGGACAAGTACATTAAAGTGTCTAGTTTGAGAAACAGACGCCTCACAAGTCCTCAACTGGAAGCTTCGTTAACATTTGCCTTTACATTTACATTTTAGTCATTTAGCAGATGCTCTTATCCAGAGCGACTTACAGTAGTGAATACATACATTTCATTTCATGCATTTATTTTTATTTTATTTTTTTGGACTGGCTCCCCGTGGGAATCCGTGTGTTTTAGTACCCGCAAAACGCCAGTCTCAATGTCAACAGTGAAGAGGCAACTCTGGGATGCTGGCCTTATAGGCAGAGTTGCAAAGAAAAAGCCATATCTCAGATGGGCCAATAAAAAGAAAAGGTTAAGATGGGCAAAAGAACACAGACACTGGACAGAGGAACTCTGCCTAGAAGGCCAGCATCACAGAGTCGCCTCTTCACTGTTGACGTTGAGACTGGTGTTTTGTGAGTAACGGTTTACTCAAATAGTATTTTACTGGGTGACTTTCACTTTTACTTAGGTCATTTTCTATTAAGGTACACTATATATACAAAAGTATGTGAACACCCCTTCAAATTTGTGGATTCGGTTATTTCAGCCACATCCGTTATTGACAGGTGTATACAATTTGAGCACACAGCCATGCGATTTCCATAGACAAACATTGGCAGAAGAATGGCCTTACTGAAGAGCTCAGTGACTTTCAACGTGGCACTGTCATAGGATGCCACCTTTCCGACAAGTCAGTTCGTCAAATTTCTGCCCTGCTAGAGCTGCCCCGGTCAACTGTAAGTGCTGCTATTGTGAAGTGGTAAAGTCTAGGAGCAACAAAGGCTCAGCCGCAAAGTGGTAGGCCACACAAACTCAGAGTACGACAGACATGTGCTGAGGCACGTAGCGCATAGAAATCATCTGTCCTCGGTTGCAACATTTACTACCGAGTTCCAAACTGCCTCTGGAAGCAACATCAGCGTTGAGAGCTTCATTAAATTAGTTTCCATGGCCGAGCAGCCGTTCACAAGCCTAAGATCACCATGTGCAATGCCAAACGTCGGCTGGAGTGGTGTAAAGCTCGCCACCATTGGACTCTGGAGTAGTGGTTCTGCTAGTCACATTCTGTTAAAGATCCCCAAAGCACACACATCCCTGGGTTGCTCGTCTTTCCAGTTCGCCGCAGCTAGTGACTGGAACGCCCTGCAACAACAATACAGGGCGACTGGAACGCCCTGTATTGCTACCATGCTATGTTGTTGTCTTAGGTCTCTCTTTATTTAGGGTTGTGTTGTCTCTCTTGTCGTGATGTGTGTTTTGTCCTATATTTTTATTTGATTTATTTATATTTTTAATCCAAGCCCCCAAAGGCCTTTTGCCTTTGGTAGGCCGTCATTGTAAATAAGAATTTGTTCTTAACTGACTTGCCTAGTTAAATAAAAAAAATAAAGTGGAAACACGCTCTCTGGAGTGCCGAATCACGCTTCACCATCTAGCAGTCCAACGGATGCCAGGAGAATCCTACCTGCCCCAATGCATAGTGCCAACTGTAAAGTTTGGTGGAGGAGGACTAATGGTCTGTGGCTGTTTTTCATGGTTCGGTCTAGGCCCCTTACTTCCAGCGAAGGGAAATCTTAACCCTACAGCACACAAGCACATTCTAGGCAATTCTGTGCTTCCAACTTTGTTGCAACAGTTTGGGGTAGGCCCTTTCATGTTTCAGCATGACATTGCCCCCGTGCACGAAGCGAGGTCCATACAGAAATGGTTTGTTGAGATCGGTGTGGAAGAACTTGACTGGCCTGCACAGAGCCCTGACCTCAACCCCACCGAACACCCTTGGGATGAATTGGAACGCCGACTGCGACCCAGGCCTAATCGGCCAACATCAATGTCCAACCTCACTAATGCTCTTGTGGCTTAATGGAAGCATGTCCCCGCAGCAATGTTCCAAGATCTAGTGGAAAGCCTTCCCAGAAGAGTGGAGGCAACAAAGGGGGGACCAACTCCATATTAATGCCCATGATTTTGGAATGAGATGTTCGACGAGCACTTTTGGCCATGTAGTGTATCCTTACTTTTACTGAAGCATGACAATTGGTTACTTTTTCCACCTCTGTGTCCTATGAAGCAAAATATACATTTGGTCATATTCACAGATTCACAGACTATTTTGGGGGCTGTTTATCATTTAAGAATATTCCCTTAAAGCGAAATTCCACCACTTTCAAACTATTTTCATTATCTCCAGCACAATATCAGTATACATGTGTGAAAATTGTGCATTTCTATGTTTTGTAGAAAAAAATAGGAAGTAAAAAAGTTATACTCGATGAGATCATTAAAAGTTTAAACATTTTAAAAACGGTGCTTTTCAAATTCGCGGTGAGGAGGGAGCAATAAAAGTCGTTGCAGGCTTTGAAAAATCACTGTTTTGTTTGACTGTTAATCATTAAAAAAATATCCTTTACCCGTTTTTCGTGGTATCCAATTGGTAGTTACAGTCTTGTCTCGTTGCTGCAACTCCCGTACGGACTCAGGAGAGGCGAAGGTCGAGAGCCGTGCTTCCTCCGAAACACAACCCAACCAAGCTGAACTGCTTCATGACATGACGCCCGCTTAACCCGGAAGCCAGCCACACCAACGTGTCGGAGGAAACACCGTATACCTGGCAACCGTGTCAGTGTGCATGCACCCAGCCCACCACAGGAGTCACTAGAGTGTGATGGGACGAGGACATCCCTGCTGGTCAAACCCTCCCCTAATCTGGACGACACTGGGCCAATTGTGCACCGCCCCATGGGTCTCCTGGTTGCGGCCAGCTGCGACAGAGCCTGGACTCGAACCAGGATCTCTAGGGGCCCAGGTAGCACTGCGATGCCACTCGGGAGGACTTGACTTTTAGTCTTACCCTGTGATGTCACAGAGAAGCAGCTTTAGGACTTTTCTTCTTATCTTTTTAAAACACAGATCACAGAAACGTGCTGTTTTCACATATGTAAACACTGGTTTGGTACTGGAGATAATAATGAGGTTATGGGGTTAAAAAGTGGCAGAATTGCCTTTTAATTAAGAAAGAGCCAGGGCAGAATTTCTCTAACTTATTGGAGTAGGTATAGCCTATGCCAGCTGGCTTACACCTGTGTAATAATAACCTAATCACATTATAACGGCATCCATTTGGAAACATTTCTCTTTATAAAATGATGTTTTCTCCACAGACTTCTTCATACGCTACAGCAACAGGTGTTTCTCATGCTGTATGACATTGTATAGTGTTTTTCGTCCCTGGTCCCAGAAGGCCACACAACAGCACCTGGAATGTGAGGACCCCCTATGATCAGTATTGAAGAACACTGAAATATGTTTACAATTACAACAAAGCAAATTACAAAGTCCATTTAAAACCATGTTCTATGTGCATGGGAGCTATCCCTAAAGCAGTCACTGAAAGGTGTCATTTCTTGCACCCTCGTTAAACCACAGTGATGTAGGGAACCTTTTAGAGGTGGTCCACTAGACTCTCCGTCCAGCCCCCGGATCGAGGCGGATGTGGTAAGGAGTTCAGTTAGAAACAGGAAGCTCTTTCTGCTCTCCCCCTTCACAGCTCTGTTACAGTAACCTGTCTGTAAGTGGAACTGTCAGTGAGATGGTGGTGGCCTGAAGAGGCTTTACTAAAGGTGAGAACACAATACATGTATTTCTATTGGGGATAGATAGACTATATGAAGAGGTTCAATTTCAGAGACGCATCATGTTGTGCTATTGTCATCCTCATACCAAGATGAAGACTTAATTGGATTTATATTGTCTTTCAATAATGTACCACATTGTACCACTTCAGGAGTCTGCTTTGAAATGTCAAAAAGATCAACCAGCAATCATGGAGTCCCCCTGTTCAGTCCGCCAATTTATTTGGTATGATGAAGTTCAGCTGAGTGTGTAAAAAATGATGCTAAGAGTTGAGTTTGATGCTACGGGTTGAGTTTGATGCTACGGGTTGAGTTTGATGCTACGGGTTGAGTTTGATGCTAAGAGTTGAGTTTGATGCTACGGGTTGAGTTTGATGCTAAGAGTTGAGTTTGATGCTACGGGTTGAGTTTGATGCTAAGATTTGAGTTTGATGCTTAGATTTGAGTTTGATGCTAAGATTTGAGTTTGATGCTTAGATTTGAGTTTGATGCTACGGGTTGAGTTTGATGCTACGGGTTGAGTTTGATGCTTAGATTTGAGTTTGATGCTAAGAGTTGAGTTTGATGCTACGGGTTGAGTTTGATGCTAAGATTTTTAACAATTAAAACAAAGTAACTAATTATGTTGAACTGTATACTCATATATGTTTCAAATCTCTTCTCTTTGGTATATAAATTATAGACCATTCATTAATACTTTATTAGTCTTTATTAGTATTAGTGATGTAGATCATAGTCACTATTTTGTTCAAGGTAAATAAACATACAAAATGTATTCCTAAGTGTATTGTTAAGTTTGATCAATATCACATGTTATGCCGCCACCCTATCTCTATACATTTGGCTTTTATCTACCTTTAATCACAAAATCGGCTATCATTTGCCCTAACAAAACTTTGTTTTATAAAAGCGGAAAGTGTTTTTATCTTCTGGTGCAGATACTGTATCCCTGAACCAACAGGGGTATTCAATACAATACCAACATCATTCTTCTTTGGACGTTTCAAGTTAATAGCATAAGAACATGTCACTCCTCACTGAGTGGGATCAAGACATTACACAATGGTGTTTGGCTATAGCGCTGTGATGACCACACACATCCTGTGGGTAGCTGTGGGCTCAGGTTGTTTACAGGAACACATGAACAATTTCTGCCAAGTGAGGGGTTTATTTCCAACAGTTTAGTCCTTCTTTCCACTTAGTTTTGGTGCCCATAGAGATGATATGTAAGTCATCATTACACCCTTGGTCAGTATCTGATGAACTTGAGGTCTTTTCATGACAACATTGGGTGAGCAGGAGATTTGTGCTGTTACAGCTGAATAAGGAACAAGTTTGGCCAACACCTGTCAAAGAGAGAAGTTATTTTTAGTAAAAGTGAAAAACAGCAGTAAGCAACTATTCTTGGTGAATTTATGATACAGAAGAAAACTATGGAGGATATAAATGATATCATTCCAAAGGCAAATCATCGTTGTTTAATTTTCCCATAGGCATGATAGCCATCTTCAGCCTACAAGGAGCTGTCCTGGCCATTGTGTCTGCGGCATCTCTCAGTGTCTTCTCTGCTTTCTGTCTGTGGTGCAGGAGGAAAACCAGTGAGTGGCACTGCATTACAAATTATGATATGTATTACATATTTACTAGGCTACATGTCCCACTAATCAACCTGTAAATCTATTCCAATATCATGAAATCTTAAAGTAAAAATATATTTGTCATGTAGCCATAAAGCTAAATTAAAATACTTAATTTTCAACTTTGACTCGTGAAATAATTTTCCAAATCAATCCGTAGTGTGTGCCATTCAATTAAAGTGTTCCCCTTTTCCTTGTCTGTAGAAATAATACATGAAGAGAATCAAATTTATGACCCTCAAATATTGTAAGTATAACATTAACATAGATATTAAATAACTGATGCACTGTAAGACCAAGCATGATCTTCTCGATATAGTGAAGATTATTATAGATAGCATAATACCCTATGTAATTCCTAATGTACAATTGAAATGTTCTATAATTCATAAAATAGCCGTTTCTATCTTAACATAATTTTTTTTAACTCATGCTGTAAAACAATTTAACCTCACTATATGACAAGATAATTTTTCATCACGTAACTCTGCCCAACTCAGCCAACGCGAAGGAAGCAGATTTGCAGTAATGCGATCTAAAACAGGTAAAATGACATTGTGATTCAGCATACCCTTTGGGGCAGATTCCCGGACAGAACAAGCCGTATTCTACTTAAATTAATACGGAATAAAATTCCCTTCCCATAGTGAATGCCTGAATGCATCTATTTAATATGCTGATGGTTGTTATGGCTATCGTGTGCTGATCAACATATGTTCTCACTACTGAATCCTTCCTGAATCTCTTGGGTTTTTTTAGTCACACGACCCAACCAGATTATAAGAGAGCTGCCTCCAACACCAGTGTAAGTAGACTACTCATAAATTTAGATCTTATCCCCGTCCTGCTTTTGTCTTTGTCTTGTTCCAACATGACAGCTGAAATGACATTTTTTTAGTTCCTTAAAACTGGATGGGTAACAAAATATATACTTGGATAAATATTTTATACACGCGTACAAGAGTTTCTACAGTTGGAGAAAATCTAAAAGAACATTGGAATTTAGTTTTTAGCTTCCAGCTCACACCTGTTGGTTGTCATGTCTGATGTAATGACCACAGACCCACTGGGCACACACTGGTTGAATCAATGTTGTTTCCACTCACTTCAACAAAATGACGTTGAACCAACATGGAATAGACGTTGAATTGATGTCTGTGCCCAGTGGGGATTTACCCCCTGACCCCATATTGGCTATGGTCTGTATTTACCTTAGGTGGCCCCTCAGCACTTTATCTTTGCCTCCAGATATGCTAGTAACAGACAGCAGATATGCAACACTCACAATAAATACTTTGAATGTCATTTATTTTACAGGGAACAAACACCACAAGGTAGGTTTAATTTCATTCTTCATGTCCAGCAGACCTTCCCATCCACTTGCATGGGGTCAGTGCCTAAAGAGTCTGTAGACAAAGCTTATAAACAAAACTGAACCAACTGGACCCAGAATTTGAACAGATTACAAACATTACAGATGTTTCAACATACAGGTAACTGCCAAAAAAAAGGAAACACCAACATAAAGTGTCTCAATAGGACGTTGGGCACCACGAGCCAGAACAGCTTCAATGCACCTTGTCATAGACACAAGTGTCAGGAACTGATTGGAGGAATGTGACACTATTCTTCCACAAGAAATTCCATAATTTGGTGTGTTGTTTATGGTGGTGGAAAACGCTGTCTCAGCTGCCGCTCCAGAATCTCCCATGTGTTTGATTGGGTTGAGATCTGGTGACTGAGACGGCCATGGCATAAGGTCTACATTGTTTTTATGCATTGCTCATCAAACCATTCAGTGACCACTCGTGCCCTGTGGATGAGGGAATTGTCATCCTATGGGGGTATAGTCAAGATAGCTAAAATAATGGCCTGCCCAGCATTTTTATACATGACCCTAAGCATGATGGGATGTTAATTGCTTAATTAACTTTGGAAGCACCTGCTTTCAATATACTTTGTATCCCTCATTTACTCGTGTTTCCATTATTTTGGCAGTTACCTGAAGGCATTGCATGTGTGTATCTTTACAGTTGTGAATGAGGAGCAAGTGAAGTATCAAAATGTTGCAACAGGTAAATATTATCTGTTAGTAATTGTATTAGGTATATACGAATGCCAAACGTTTCCATTTTGGAAACACTGAGACCTTTCAATGTGGAAACAGTATCACTAATTCACTACAGTTTTAGCCTGCACCAAATTCCTCAGCACTAACTAAGACTTTTCAATTGTGTTATATTAGCTCAGATGGGAAGCGTTGAACCAACATATGTGTAAGTATCTATCAATGCTTGGTCTCCATTTAAAATATAATATACTGTATAGTCTACTTACAATTAATCTCAATTTTAGTTTGTGAAAAATAATACATGTGCTTATTGTTTTTATAGAGATCCAATCCCAGCGTTAGTGTACCAGAATGTTAATGAGAGTACAAATGCAGACACCAGAGATTCAGAAACGGGTAAGTATGATTTATCCAGTGACGTGAATATAGTATGTAGACCTATGTCTATGGTTTTATCAGATGGAATAAAAATGTTAAAAACTCAAAATGAACAGATAAGCAACCCCCGTCCCTCTCGCCCACTCCCTGGGCCTTTTTATTAATCCAAAACATAAAGAAAAGAAAGATGGGAGGCCCCACCATTGATGCATTTTGTAGAGCCCGTTACTGTAGGGGGATATCCTCTCAGATAATGTAATCTGCTGCTGTTGAAAGTAATGTCAAGCTTCAGCTAAAACCACAACCATCAAAAGGTACAGGCAACAATACATGACAGTCTACATAGAGTAACACAATCTAACATCCTCTCAAGACAAGTGTGATCATTTATTCGCATGTGTTCTGATTGTCACTTACCTTATTTGGATGTCAGAAATGTTAAGTATCATTTGATAAACATATTTCTACTTTCTAGATGGTGATCAATACGAGAATGTTTTTCCAACTATTGACACAATCAGCCGTGGCTCTGGTATGTACTTTAGAATGACTAAATAAATGTAGGCCTATCCCTCCTTTCAAATTAGCCATATTTATGAAGATCATGTTGTTTTTATGAAATAACATTATCTATTTGGAGTAGATTTCTTATATTTTATGTTGAACTAAGATTATTTCCCACCACCTCACAACAGATGGATCAGATTACGAGAACTCTGAATTCCTGGAGCAAGTGAAGATGGGGTTAGAACCGTTAGAGGACGGTAAGTCACCATAGTGCTTTATAACGAAGACAACACTTCTGCTATGAACGTAGGACGAATACACTAATTGTAAGTCGCTATGGATAAATTACTACAATGTAATGAACTAAGAATTGAGACTTCTAATCTCGTCACAGATGAACCAGATTACGTGAACGACACTGACTGATATGGAATCTATGCTGTACGAGTGGATATCTATGGGAATGGACTTTTCTCTTTTGTTGAGCTGCTTGAATAAATATTAAGTGATACTGATATGTATGTCAATGTGCTATACCAGAGCAATGCCATTTTAGGGTTAATGCCCAAAGATGTATTACTTCATCAGGAATTCCCTTGAGTCAAAAAATGTGAGGAACCATGTACAGCAGGGATGAGCAACTGGCAGCCCATGGATCAATTTCCAAAACTCAGTCAGGGTCTCAATTTACTGTTGAGAGAGAATAGTAGAATACACAAGGTACACTTTTGAAATGTGCAGTTGTGCATCAGCAGTTATGTCAGCCACTCAATTAGCCCATGCCAGCAAAATTATTTTAGATTGGTAAATTAGACTCGCGGCCAGTTATCTAAACTTGTAGTAATCATGTTCGAATTACTGCCCGTGGCCACCATTGATCATCAGAGATCATATTAACTGCTGTTTGTCTCCACCCAATGGCAAAATGTAAAAAATTGCAGAAAATCCACTGAACTGCTACTCTCCCCCCCATTACAAAATGAGTAGAACTGCATACAATGAACTCTGAAAGTGTCATTCCCCATTCTCTAAACAATTTTTGTTCACAAGGTGGTGGGAGGGGCACAACAATTTTGCTTACGCCCCCAAAAGGCTAGGGCCTGTTCGGGCTGCATGTGTGGGTATGGATGTGGGTATGCAGACCCGCGAGCCACTGTGGCCCCTCATGAGTTCTGATTTGTGGCCCCCACCCCATCAATGTTGCCCAGCCCTGATGTACAGTATTTTTGATTGTTTGTGTAACTGTCACCATCTAGTGATACAAAATGAATACGAGACAGCTCCGAATGCTCCAAAGAAATAACATTGTCAGTGTGTATTAATAAATAAATCCTTACTACAAAACCTTTAAATGTACAACCTCTTTATAGACCAATGTGATCTGTAAAGTCATAAAAAACATTGATTTATTACAGAAGTGATTTTCAATAGTATTTACATTAACATGCTTGTATAAAATACAAAATGTATTTAACCCAGAAATGTTACAACGTCAAACCACTCCCCAGGACTCTGAGTCAGTCATTTAAGGGTGTCACTTAGATTGGTGGAATAGGGTTGTGTTCATTAGGAACGAAACGCAAGAAACTGCACTGAAACAGGGAAGGACAACCTGGACATGCTCAATAAGTAACTCTTATGTTTTCTGTTGCAAAATGTTTTGTTTTCGTAATGAACACAACCCAGGAGAGAAAGGGACAGGTGGGGAGAGACAGTGCTGAGATGATGGGTGGGTGCGGTGTTAGCTGAGATCAGGGGTGGCCGTCTTGCTGCACAGTCGACCCAGGAGGCCTGCCATCTGCATTAGGGAGTTCACGCCCTCCGCCACCTTCATGTGGGTGTATCCCATCTCCTGAGAAAAGGGACAACACCAAGTAAACAAGGAGAGCGAGGCGAAATTGATTAATACTATGGTGTGGCTTACTTTCCTATGCCAAGTTTGGCACTTTTCTGCCATTTTGTTTCACCCAACCAAGATGAGGAATACAACCAGAGATGTACATAATGTACAGTGAGCAACAAAAGTATTGGGACAGTGACACGTTTTGTTGGTTTTGGCTTTATACTCCATCACTTTGGATTTGAAATGATACGAGGTTAAAGTGCAGTCTGTCAGCTTTAATTGTAGGGTATTTTCATCCATATTGGGTGAACCGTTTAGAAATTACAGCACTTTTTGTACATAGTCCCCTCCATTTTAGGGGACAAATTCACTAGTAGTAAAAAGTTATGTATTTGGCCCCATATTCCTAGCACGCAATGACTACAAGCTTGTGACTCTCCAAATTTGTTGGATGCATTTGCAGTTTGTTTTGGTTGCGTTTCAGATTATTTCTATTGTAAATAAGAATATGTTTTTAAACACTTCTACATTAATGTGGATGCTACCATGATTACAGATTATCCTGAATTGTGAATGATGAGTGAGAAAGACGCACAAATATCATACCCCCAAGACACGCTAACCTCTCACCATTACTATAACATGGGAGATTAGCATTTTATATCAAAATCAAATCAAATGTATTTGTCACATACACATGGTTAGCAGGTGTTAATGCAAGTGTAGCGAAATGCTTGTGTTTCTAGTTCCGACCATGCAGTAATATCTAACAAGTAATATAACCTAACAATTCCACAACAACTACCTTATACACACAAGGGTAAAGGAATGAATACGAATATGTACATATAAATATATAAATGAGTGATGGCCAAACGGCATAGGCAAGATGCAGTAGATGGTATAGAGTACAGTATATACATATGAGATGAGTAATGTAGGGTATGAGAACATTATATAAAGTGGCATTGTTTAAAGTGACTAGTGATGCAGTAGATGGTATAGAGTACAGTATATACATATGAGATGAATAATGTAGGTTATGTAAACATATAATATAAAGTGGCTAGTGATAAATTGATTTCCCCATTATTAAAGTGGCTTGAGATGAGTCAGTATGTTGGCAGCAGCCACTCAATGTTAGTGATGGCTGTTTAACTGTCTGATGGCCTTGAGATAGAAGCTGTTTTTTCAGTCTCGGTTCCAGCTTTGATGCACCTGTACTGACCTCGCCTTCTGGATGTTAGCGGGGTGAACAGGCAGTGGCTCGGGTGGTTGCTGTCCTTGATGATCTTTTTGGCCTTCCTGTGACATCGGTTGGTGTAGGTGTCCTGGAGGGCAGGAAGTTTGCCCCCGGTGATGCGTTGTGCAGACCTCACTACCCTCTGGAGAGCCTTCCGGTTGTGGGCGGAGCAGCTGCCGTACCAGGCGGTGATACAGCCCGACAGGATGCTCTCGATTGTGCATCTCTGAAAGTTTGTGTTTTTGGTGACAAGCCAAATTTCTTCAGCCTCCTGTGGCTGCGCCTTCTTCACCACGCTGTCTGTGTGGGTGGACCATTTCAGTTTGTCCGTGATGTGTACGCCGAGGAACTTAAAACTCTCAAAACTCATATCATACCCCCAAGACATGCTAACCTCGCATCATTATAATAACAGGGGAGATTAGCATTTTTTTTGGAGCTCACTGTACAACTGCAAATGTTTTACCATGTCTCTTACCTTGATGAACGCCAACTTGAGATACTCGGACATCTGGAAAGTCTTACACACTGAAGATGTTGCCGATTATGTCCTCAGGGAAGTAACCCAGGGCCCACAGCTGCTCAATAATCTAAGGGAGAGGTACACATGAATATTAATCAGCTATATGGTCCTACTATATATTATAAACTGAGCAGTTATTGATCACTTTAATTAAGAACCATACTTAACGGCTAGAGAAATAAGGGTTATTCATCGGGAGGAATATTACACTCATTCTGTTTTGATTGTTATTGAAAAGTGGATCGCAATAGCTTGTAAGCCTCATCAATGTTGGAATTGACACAGTGTTCCAGAAAGCTTTTCACCAACACTGGGTGTGGCTCATCGCACACCTGAACAAAAACAAACAAATGTACTTGTCTTTCCTTTGAAACAGACCCTACGCATTGTCAATTTTGCCTTCTAAAATGACAAAATAAGACAGGTTAGGTAACAGAACCGTACCTTGAACACATTTTCGCTATTGATGTAGCCAAAACCGGAATTTGTGGATTGTAGGTTATTCAGCGGCTGATAAAATGTTTATTTTTTTTTTAAATAAGAAAGCTCAAGTTATTATAGTTTCTCACGTCTCAGCCAAACTTTAATTGGCCCCCCAAAAAGTACGGCCACTATGAGGAGCCATGGATCAGGGTTTCCGTGGCGCTGGACAATGTAACCGGAAAGATTTTAATTTACCAACCCATTGGGGTGTCCACCCAGTGTTCAGAATGACAGAAATCACAGTTACATTATGGTAATTCATCTTAACAGAACATGCAACTCCTGTAATGAAGCAGCCAATAAAATAGCCTTTTCAAACACTTCCCAGAATGTAATTTGCAGGAAAACACCATTCTAAACAGTGCACCTGATGCAAGCGGTTCCATATGTGATAGAGATGAAAATCTGTTAGAAACTTAAAAAGAGGGGGACTCTAAAGATACAACTATGATGGGTTGTTAATATGACTACGGTAGGATTGTGCCTTTGGCTGCTGGACAACGAAAGAAAGTTATGAAAACCAAATAGAACAGGAGAGAAATGCTGGTTTCAAGTCTGTCAAATAATTCCTCCACGTTTCTATGGTCGGATTGAAGCACGGTAAGACATGCCTCATAATATGTTACAAAGTGGTGTGACGCGCTGACAGCCTGCCTACCGTTTCCCATTCACCATTCAAGTGTATAGGAGGCGTGCTTCAATTACCAGTTGGGAAAGAAAAAGAGCTATTTAATCGAGGGCATCAAAATTGTTCTCAACACGCGATTGCATTTAGAATTGTTGCGCAATAACTGACCTGATAAAAGCACGTTTCACTCCAGCAGCAAGGAGCTGAGGAGCTGCAGCAGCGCTGTCTGACAAGTGATATTCCGCTCTGTATGCTGGGCGTGTGATAATTAAGATACATGACAACTAACGGAAATACACACGCCCCAATTTAATTCCCCAAAATGTTGCTCATTAATCAGGAGACCGATAAACTTGACGGTCAAATGCATTTCCATTGACTGATCTTTCCATCAATGAATGAAAAGCATTATTAAGCAATTGGATAGATTTTTTCTCCAGGTCAATTTGTCTGGCAAAAAGCCGCAAACCCTCCCATGGATAGATGCAGTGTTCAACAAACTTTATTTTAAAACGGGTAACTTGTTGACACCAAAACATCCTAAGACATTCCCAATCTAGTTGGAATGGTAACAAGAAGGCTATTCTCATGGAACCCTTAGTGTCAACATGGAGGACAGTTGGCCCTTTTCCCCCACCTGTCTCATGTCTCCCTGGGCGGTGAAGATGATGGCCTCCAGGCCGTCATTGCTGGTGACCAGGTTCTCCCTCTCCACCACCTCCAGCAGACGCGTCATGACCCGCTCGTCCCTCAGCTTGGTGTGGCGCAGGACCGCGCAGCGTGACTGGATGGGCTCTGTGGAGGAAGGGGCAGAGCAACACGGAGGACCATCAGAACAGAGAAAAGATAATGTGACCTTACACTTAGTTCCCTATTCAATTCGACAGCGTCATTGTATTGTACGGTTAGGACCCTCACCGATGATCTTGTCAGAGAGCGAAGCGTGTGGTTTTAGAGTAGATCTCCATGGTCCTCCTCAAGGCCTGCTGGGCTCCGTCTGTCATGCTGGAGACACAAGAACAGCCTTTACAGAGACAACCATTACAGGAACACTAGATCAGCTTAGCTGTCGTGACCCTCAGGGGGTCTTACCTGTCAGCCTCATCCAGGATGATCATCTTGTCTCCCCCTTTAGGGAGGGTGACTTTCTGCTGGGCAAACATCTTGATCTTGTTTGGAACTACATCGATTCCTCTGAGGAAGATGGATGACAATGTGGTGGTGTAGGCTTCACTGTCTAAAGCAACATGATTTTAACCCGAAATGCAGCTCCTGGACTCACAGGTTGTGCAGTTAAAGGAAAGACTCACCCATTTTTGATTTGTTATCATATTTGTGCATCCCTATGTAAGAATGCTGTTCATCGACTATAGCTCAGCCTTCAACACCATAGTGCCCTCCAAGATCATCACTAAGCTCAGGGTCCTGGGTCTGAACCCCTCCCTGTGCAACTGGGTCCTGGACTTCCTGACGGGCCGGCCCCAAGTGGTGAAGGTAGGAAACAACACCTCCACTCCGCTGATCCTCAACACAGTGGCGCGTGCTCAGCCCCCTCCTATACTCCCTGTTCACCCATGACTGCGTGGCCACGCACGTCTCCAATTCAATCATCAAGTTTGCTGACAACACAACAGTGGTAGGCCTGCCTGATTACCAACGACAAGACAGCCTATAGGGAGAAGGTGAGTGTCTTGGCGGAGTTGTGCCAGTAAAATAACCTCTCCCTCAACGACAACAAAAGGGAAGGAGCGGATCGTGGACTGCAGGAGAAAGGAGCCTCAGTGGAGGGTCAAAAGCTTAAAGTTCCTCGGTGTGCACATCACTGACGACCTGAAATGGTCCCTTCACACAGATAGTGGTGAAGGCACAACAGCGCCTTTTCGGCTTGGCACCTAAGACCCTCGCGAACCTCTAGCGAGGCACTATTGAGAGCATCCTGTCGGGCTGTATCACCGCCTGGTACGGCAAATGCACCATCCGCAACTGCAGGGCTCTCCAGAGGGGGGTGCGGTCAGCCCAAGGCATCATCACTGCCTGCCCTCCAGGACATCTACAGAACCCGGTGTCACAGGAAGGCCAAGAAGATCATCAAGGACCTCAGCCACCCAAGTCAAAGCCTGTTCACCCCGCCACCATCTAGAAAGTAGAGAGACTACAGGTGACAGAGGCTGATAAACAGCTTCTAACTCCAAGCCATCAGATTGTTAAACAGTCACCACTAGTCGGCCTCCACCCAGCGTGCCTTGCCCTGAACCTCAGACACTGTCACTAGCCGGCTACCACCCGGTACTCTACCCTGCACCTTAGAGACCACAGCCCTATGTACATAATCATTGAACACTGGTCACATGAATAATGTTTACATACTGTTCTATCCACTTTATTTGTATACTGTATTCTAGTCATGGCTCATCCTATATAACTATTGCTATACACACCATCACACCTTTTCTATTCATACTGTCCATACACACCCTTCACATACATAAACATCGAGTGCACAAAACATTAGGAACACGTTCCTAATACTGAGTTACACCCCCCCTTTGCCCTCAGAACAGCCTCAATGTGTTGGGGCATGGACTCTACAAGGTGTCGAAAGCGTTCCGCAGGGATGCTGGCCCATGTTGATTCCAATGCTTCCCACAGCTGGATGTCCTTTGGGTGGTGGACCATTCTTGATACAAATGGTTAACTGTTGAGCGTGAAAAACCCAGCAGTGTTGCAGTTCTTGACACACTCAAACCAGTGCGCCTGGCACCTACTACCGTACCCCGTTCAAAGGCACAGAAATATTTTGTCTTGCCCATTCACCCTCTGAATGCCACACACACAATTCATGTCTCAATCGTCTAAAGGCTTAAAAAATATTATTTAACCCGTCTCCTCCCCTTCATCTACACTGATTGAAGTGGATTTAACAAGTGACATCAATAAGGGATCATAGCTTTCACCTGGTCAGTCTGTCATGGAAAGAGCAGGTGTTCCTAACGTTTTGTACATTCAGGACCGGAATCTAATTTCCTGCAATTCTATCCATTTCGCTATGGGGTTTTGTACTGTGTATTTATATACGGTATTCTCGACATAGCTCCTAATATTTCTACTACTGTACATTGCATTTTAGCTACAGCGTTTATGCACACATATTTATTGATATAGAGCAGATGTCAAGAATCCAGTATATCTACAGCTGTACCTATCATTCCTGGTATATCTGGTGTAAATTCATTTGGTGTAGATGCGTATAGATTGCATTTGGATTACTGTTAGTGCTATTTGTGTTGTTAATTGGATTCGTTCCAACATTTTTTAAAAACTTTTTAGATCGTGTGTATCGATTTCTATTGCTGGGTATTTGATTTTGATTAATACGATTTATTTAAAGCCCATATGGGCTTACAAGACACTACTAGAACAAGTATTAGTACTACACCGTTGGAGCTAGAAACACAAGCATTTCACTGCACCTGAGAAACATCTGCAAATCTGTGTATGCGACCAATAAACTTTGATTTGACCTCTGAGCGATGTTCTATAGATTCCCGGGGTTATTTCATGGATTCATGTGTATCTAAGCTATTCAAGCAGGCAGAAATACAGCTAGTATAATGATGAAAATGCACCATACCGGCTGTATTTCTGCCTGCTTGAACAGAGAATAGCTCAGATACACGTGAAAACATGAAATGACCCCGGGAATCTATAGAACGTCCTTCAGAGGTGCACAAGTACGATATAACATTCAAAATGGTTGAATCTTTCCTTTAAGTATGACAGTGTGACATTTTTCATGGCAGACATCACTTGCTCTTACCTGTCATTGGAAGCATTTAGTTCCAGGACAGCATCTTTCATGGCTGGGCCTAGAAGAGCTCACGCCAAACACAGAATACTAGTGGTCTTTCCTGTACCGGGGGATCCTATAATAACGATACTTATGTTTAAAAAAAAAAAAAAAAAGAGGTGCCATATGAAAGATGGCATAACATTACTCCGCCGCACCAACAGTCAGTATGTAATATCAAATCGTTATGATGAAAGAATGAATCCGGTCAGTCACTCACTGCAATGATGTTGGGTACATTTCCCTCTCTGGCAAACACCTATAGGAGAGAAGGGAAGAAAAAAAAAAATCATAGTTAGCTATTATTTAGCAAAACATATTGAAACTTAAAATATTGAGGATACTTTACCTCCAATCTGCTAACAGTCTCCTCGTTGCCTACTATTTCATTCAACTTCAATGGTCTGTATTTGTCAACCCTGTGAGATATTCAGAACAAGCATAGCTATCAGCAACTAGCTTTGATGGCAACTAAGCGAGTCTGTTGGAACATTATCCCAACAGACTCACTTCAAAGCTAATCAACAAGCAATTCATAGTGATTTACACAATTGCTTGGACTAGCAGCGCTAGCTTTTGCTCCAATGAAATGCTTAGAGCGTAACATTACATATCTAACGCTGGTTACTTTTTGAGAGGCATGCATAATGGCTGTTTTCATAGCGAATATTCATTTTAGTGCTATTAGCTAGCTAGCTACAATGCTAGGATCTTACGTGGTGGAACTATTTTTTTATTTAACCTTTATTTAACTAGGCAAGTCAGTTAAGAACAAATTCTTATTTACAATGACGGCCTAGGAACAGTGGGTTAACTGCCTTGTTCAGGGGCAGAACGACAGATTTTTACCTTGTCAGCTCGGGGATTCGGAGGGAGGAACTGATTTTCTGTATATTACTGTTTTTTTATGACTAACATTTGTTGGCATCTTCAATTCTTGTACTTTCTCATATTTCAACACGGCTGCTCAGGCAGATTTACGGAACTACTACACTTGGAACCAATCAGAACTCCCCTACATACCCCTTGTGATGAAGGCAGCCAATGGCCTGCTTCTATCTACAATGCTAGCTAGCTCCCAGACTGAAATAAGATAAATATTTTTTTTTCAACTGCAATTGAAATATGCAGCATGCAATACGAATTGTCTTTGATCATACGAAGAGGTAACTGACGATTTTAGCCAATTTAATGAAAGCTAGTCAATGTTACAGACTAGCCTAGCCAGCTACTGTAAATGTCAATTTGTGTTTCATTAGCTATCGCTCTATCAGTGAATTTAAATGTTTAAATCATGTTTGGGCATGATTATATATGTCTCACTTCAAGTAACCAGCGGCAGGCTTAAAGAAACAGTCAATCATATACTTTGCATAGAAACACAAATAAATGCATGTAGATAGATGTGCGTGTCATGCATACTAGAATGGAAGTTAAAACGACATCTGCATATGCTTATTAGTCAATACATATGGCATAGCATACAAATATAGCATATATTGTAATACAATCTGCTCAACAACAAAAAACGAGCCACAGTTTGATTTCTAAACCAGATGAATTCTCAAATAGCAGCTGCCCAATACCATGGTAGGCATACATAATGTTGGATGGCCAATACCACGGTGGGCATGCATAATGTTGGATGGCCAATACCACGGTGGGCATGCATAATGTTGGATGGCCAATACCACGGTGGGCATGCATAATGTTGGATGGCCAATACCACGGTGGGCATGCATAATGTTGGATGGCCAATACCACGGTGGGCATGCATAATGTTGGATGGCCAATACCACGGTGGGCATGCATAATGTTGGATGGCCAATACCACGGTGGGCATGCATAATGTTGGATGGCCAATACCACGGTGGGCATGCATAATGTTGGATGGCCAATACCACGGTGGGCATGCATAATGTTGGATGGCCAATACCACGGTGGGCATGCATAATGTTGGATGGCCAATACCACGGTGGGCATGCATAATGTTGGATGGCCAATACCACGGTGGGCATGCATAATGTTGGATGGCCAATACCACGGTGGGTATGCATAATGTTGGATGGCCAATACCATGGTGGGCATGCATAATGTTGGATGCATTGGAATATAAGATATGGAGAATGATAAAGAGGCTGTAGGATTATATACTGTAAAAGCAGTTGTGAAATAAATGTTTGAGTTTAAAATACTAAATATTCAGTGAAATGTGAGTATATTTAGGTGGTTTATATCAGGGTTACCCAAACTTGGTCTTGCCCCCATGCATGCTTTGTTTTTTGCCCTAGCATTACACAGCTGATTCAAATAATCAAAGCTTGATGGTGAGTTGGTTATTTGAGTCAATGTAGTTGACTGATGTAGAGAGACATTTACATTTGAGTAATTTAACAGATGCTCTTATCCAGAACGACTTACAGGTGGAACTAAGGCACAGATCGTCTTCACCTAGTTGGCTCAGGGATTCGAAATAGGCAAATGCATGTGGTCTCAATGTCGAAATGGTGACAGCAGGGCTAGTTCAAACTACAGTAGGATGGTTCTCCTGACAGGTGAATTAATCAGCCCATGGTTGATCTCTGGGAGTAGGACACAGGAGAGCTGACTAGATCATGTAAGACAAGAATGAATGAAAGAAATCATCACAGCAAAGGAATGTAGTTTGTGAGCTAGAAAATTAACATCCTGACAGTCTGAGGCAGGGTGCTCTGCAATCATCCGACTATTGGCAGGGTGCTCTGCAATCATCCGACTATTGACAGGGATAATGTGGCATTTCTTATTTGTCAGTATGAATGAAATGAGTGGGTCCTGCCTTGGTGACTGTAGTAGATTTACACTACTTGTCCTACAGGTTTTTGTAGTCTTCAATTATTACTTGGAATAAACTGAAAGCTAAAACACTCCTTGTCCCAGAATGACATGCTAGCTAGTGATAAATCCATCTGCTCCTGCTAGCTAGCAACACATCTGCTTGTTGTAACTAGCAAGCTAGCTACATTACTAAAAAGGTTGCTGTGTTCTAAGTTGGGAGTCATTTTACAGCTTGCATTGATGGTATCACATTTATATATCTATATTGAACAAAAATAAAAACACTCAATTTCAAAGATTTTACTGAGTTACAGTTCATATAATAGCAAATCAGTCAATTGAAATAAATAAATTAGGCCCTAATCTATGGATTTCACGACTGAGAATACAGATATGGATCTGTTGGTCACCGATACCTCACAAAACCAGTCATTATCTGGTGTGACCACCATTTGCCTCATGCAGCGCGACACACCTCCTTTGCATAGAGTTGATCAGCCTGTTGATTGTGGCCCGTGGAACGTTGTCCCACTCTTCCATGGCTGTGCGAAGTTGCTGGATATTGGCGGGAACTGGAATATGCTGTCGTACACGTCGATCCAGAGCATCCCAACCATGCTCAATGGGTGACATGTCTGGTGAATATGCAGGCCATGGAAGAACTGGGACATTGTAAGCTTCCAGGAATTGCATACAGATCCTTGCGACATGGGGCTGTGCATTATCATGCTGAAATATGAAACATGAGGTGATGGATGAATGGTACGATAATGGGCCTCAGGATCTCGTCACGGTATCTCTGTGCTTTCAAATTGCCATTGATAAAATGAAATTGTGTTCGTTGTCCGTAGCTTATGCCTGCCCATACCCCCACCATGGGGCACTCTCTTCACAACGTTGACATCAGCAAACCGCTCGCCGACATGTCGTCTGCCTTCTGCCCGGTACAGTTAACCTGGGATTCATCCGTGAAGAGCACACTTCTCCAGCGTGCCAGCGGCCATCGAAGGTGAGCATTTGCCCACTGAAGAAGTTGGTTAAGTCGCCTAACTGTCAGGACGATGAGCTCCCTGAAACGTTTTCTGAAAGTTTTTGCAGAAATGGTGGACAGCTCTGGTGGACATTCCTGCAGTCACCATGGCAATTGCACGCTCCCTCAAAACTTGAGACATCTGTGGCATTATGTGTGACAACTGCACATTTTTGTGCCTTTTATTTCCCCCAACACAAGGTGCACCTATGTAATGACCGTGCTGTTTAATCAGCTTCTTGGTATGCCACACCGGTCAGGTGGGTGGATTATTTTGGCAAAGGAGAAATACTCATTAACAGGGATGTAAACACATTTGTGCACAACATTTTAGAGAAATAAGGTTTTTGTACATATGGAACATTTCTGGGATCTTTTATTTCAGCTCATGAAACATGGGACCAAGACTTTACATGCTGCGTTTATATTTGTGTTCAGTGTAAATAGTTAGTCATTTTTATTTATTTGTAATCTATCTGATAGCAGTTTCTCGAGATGCCACCAGCTGTCTACTACCTTCGATATGGATAACGTAATTGGCAGACGTGATCAGCAGGTAACACCGTGGATATTACGAGTTTTGATTGGTTTACAGTTTAGTATTCGGTGGCGTTTGTCTGTCCAACTTGCGAACATAAATGTAAGTATTTTGATTTACATTGCCAACAAAACAATGTGTTCAGAAGAAATATACACAATATGTCGAATCCAGGTCTTCTCGACACAACTCGATCATCTCGAAAACGAAAGTAGCTAGCTTGATACGGCCCATCACCTATCTACTCAAATGATCCATTACCACTGCTAGCTAGCCATGATGAGCAATTGGAGTCCGCTAATAAATACAAAAATACTGCAACTAACTCGCTTGTAAATCTCACCATGGCAGATCATATCCATTGCTAGACACTTTCGCAGTGTCCTCATCTTTCTTCGGTTGAACTTCTGTTTGAATTTGCCCAGAATCTGCCTCATTCATCGCCACGCCACGCCCTCACTAGCTTTAAGCACCAGCTGTCAGAGCAGCTCACAGATCACTGCACCTGTACATAGCCCATCTATAATTTAGCCCAAACTACTACCTCTTCCCCTACTGTATTTATTTATTTTATTTATTTTGCTCCTTTGCACCATATTATTTAGATTTGAACTTTGAACTTTCTTCAAACTACAAATCTACCATTCCAGTGTTTTTCTTGCTATACTTTATTTACTTTGCCACCATGGCATTTTTTTGCCTTTACCTCCCTTATCTCACATCATTTGCGCACATTGTATATAGTCTTATTTTTTTCTACTGTATTATTGACTGTATGTTGTTTACTCCATGTGTAACTCTGTGTTGTTGTATGTTGTCGAACTGCTTTGCTTTATCTTGGCCAGGTCGCAATTGTAAATGAGAACTTGTTCTCAACTTGCCTACCTGGTTAAATAAAGGTGAAATAAAATTTAAAAAAACGTCCATGTTTTCGGCTGCAGTTCTTCCCGCCACGGCAGGAAACAAATAACTGGCGCTAAACTGACGTCATTTCCTTGAAGATGCTAGTTGTCCTCCATCAGTAGATTTTTAGCCAACCGGTTGTATGGCCAGACATCGAACAACACAGTGGACCAAGGCTACGCCAAAAAACCTGGTTTGAGACATCGCATGTGTGTGATTGATTCAACATTGATGCCAAACTGAACTCAGCAATACGAGATGGCTGTTACAAAGAGGATTTGCTCCGGGTCACCCAGGTAAGATCGCTTGCGCATCACTACGATATGTCAAGCTAGTTAGTGAGGAATGTCAAAATCTCAGTTAGTTGTTGCATGATGTCAAATCATCACAAAATGGAGGCATATCCCCTATATTGTTCAAAGATGCCACCCCTCATTTTTGTCCCACGCTTTTGGCAATGATCTGGGATATCCCATTCGAAATGGCTGGGTGGAATGAAACATCATGCAGCATCAGGACCATTCCTAAAGAGACGATCACACGCCCTTGCGTCATACACAGGGATAGTTCAATGTAGACTGTATCTCACTATATTGTGTACGCACTTATGTATCTATTATTTTG
This sequence comes from Salmo trutta, assembly GCF_901001165.1. NCBI lineage: Eukaryota > Metazoa > Chordata > Actinopteri > Salmoniformes > Salmonidae > Salmo > Salmo trutta. The sequence goes on from NC_042971.1 coordinate 28,305,775, forward strand.
GAATTTAAAAAAATCTACTGATTATGGTTTGATTTGCAGTTTGCAATGTGCAGTTTAGGAGGGCTATGCCTACTCACCACTGTCCAAGTTATTGTAGGCGTCACCACTACGCAGGCACATTGTAGTATAATTAAAACAGCAATTATTATAGATTGTATTAAATCAACACCCGTTGTACAGTACATTTAGCCTACATCGATCCTAAGTGGGAGAGAAGTAGCCTATTGTATTTGGAAAATAGGCTTGGGAGGACAGCCAATAGGCCTATTCATTGTTATGTTTTTAGAATATTTAATTTGAGTTTCTCTCAATAAGATGCCATGTACAACAGAATACCCCGCATTATTCATTAGATTAATGTATGACGATTTCAATACAACATAATAACGCATTAATTGCCTTAAAATAATGATAGTCTACAACAAACAACAAAAAATCATTCTGGGCATGAAAAATGTTAATTTAATTTCCTAGTTTATTTTTGTCCTGATCCACCATTACACCAATCAGAGACCCCCCATTTCATAATTCCTAAGCACTACTAGACTAGTTTGTGAATCACAGGTGCGCTGCTACTGTACTTTCTTTTTGGTACCATTTCAAATACTGGGCGTGTGCTTCTTGCGTGGTTGGCAACGGGAGGCGGTGATTGGCTAGGCGGGGAGTGGACGCGCTGGGGAATGTTGCTGTGTCGGGTTCTTCCTGGAGTTGACTGTTACAGAAAAAAGTATTTTGGTAGCCTGCATTTGTCGTAGACTTTTCTAAATAGGCCACACAACAATTTTCTGTGCCTAGGTCCTACCTGTCGACAGGTAAGAATTTTCATGTAATAAACTTGTCGACAGGTTTCTTTTAGAGAGCCACAGAGTTGATACATTGTTACAGTTCAGTTGGTAAGCAACATGCGGCATTTTCATATCAGGAATAGAACTTCAAACTATTGCCAGAAACAGAAACTGCAGGCACATCACCGTAACTTCCACCGAAGTTTTAGCGTTAAAATCAAATACAGCTAGTAAGGGTTGTAAATAAAATCCAGGAAGTGGGATTAAGTTAACACAAGATAAATAGTATGATCTATGATTAAGTTAGAGGCAATGGACCAAAGTATATTTGAAAATGACAACATACGGTAGGCTTAAACTACAATAGCTATCGAAAACCCTTCTCCGTATGTAGGGTTTTCAGCGGTTACATTCGCCCACTGTTGGCTTCATGTGAACAACAATTCTGATATTGGGTTTTAATGTTTAGAACGTTAATCATCGCGTTCAAACCGGTTTTCGAAACATGCTGATATGCCTCTTATCTTTCATATCAGCAAGAAATCATCTTTAAAATAAAAATATACTTATTGTAGCAGTTTTGCACAGATCCACAAGCTATGTGTGCCTCCATTTGCAGAACTACACTTCCTCCCCAGTTACCCTTACACACAGGTGTTCAGAGCAAACTAGATAGCTAATTGGCTGCCTGGGCCTTCCGTCTGTTTTCGTAAACAAGTGAAATAACATGGAGATATGGGTTTGTGGGAACCCTAACCCTATAAAGGGCTGTAGTAATTTAAACTTAAAAAAACATTTGATTTCTCACTGATGTGAAAGATACATTCGTTATGTTTCCAAGCCTATACATACAGTATAAAATGTAGCTATCAGCATTCACTCTCCTCACACATACGTTTTAACAGTTAAGAAGTCTCGATTTTCTAACTTCACCATTTGGCCCCTTTTAACTGAGGGAGAGTATCAGGCATGCATAATTCTAGCCCTGATAACAATGACACACAGCACTCTCATTGTTCCTGAACTCAGTTGGCCACAGATCTGATCATACATTTGTTCCTGTTTGCTCCTACTGTGATTCAGTCTGAGCGTAGGAGCAAATTATAGGCCATAATGGAAACAGCTCTGAATGTAGCTAAGAGTTGTGTTGAAATTGTGAGTTTTTTTCAGTGAATTAAAGTCCACAGGCTATCAGTTGTTTTCATTTAATTCATTTCAGGTTGTGCTTTACTTAAACATGTGAAATAATGGCTGAAGGTTTCTTGGCTCTGTCCTATTTGATTACAATCATTCCCCTGCGCACCACTGATAGAATCTCCTGCACTTGATTGCAACAAAAGGAATGTAATACAAAGTCTTTATAATCTTGGGTTTGATTATATTATTTATTTAGAGAGTGAAATATTGCCCCTTCAATGTTGATTGTTCCAAATAAAAACATTTCAGGTAATACAGAATGGGATTACAGTACATACACATCTACATAATTCATCTGAAAGCAATGCTACACTATTCTGAAATTAAATTTTCCTACTAGGCACCTTTTGTGATGTAAGTCCGTAGAATTAGAATAAACATTCTAATTCCATGAGAAAGTGATGTCATTTCCTGGGTATGTATTTTGTGTGAACAGGCAGGAGCATGTGGACATCCTGTTGTAGCTGGTCCTGTTTGGAACCCACCGCCACAGTGGAAGAAAACGGCAGCTCATGGCGCCAGGCCTACACAAACTCGGGCAACAGCCAAACCCCGATCTCTCCCGAACATTTGTGCAAGGCCTGCGGAGGCCATTTTGACACCATCGCTATAAAGGTAAGAGGCACTGAACCAATGGGTAATATCCTGATTAATATTGTAAAGGAGGGCTGGCTGGCCAGCTCTCGTCTGAAATGTGGGTAGCAGAGTGTGACTTGAAACTCTGGAACAGCATAGACCCAAGAGGATTTGATACAGATGTGCTGCTACAGACTCCAAAATAACAGATTTGCTTGTCAACAGAGTTACTAGAATTGAGACTTATGATTCACAGATTCACTGTATCAGTAACTGGGCCTGTACTAGTCAGCCTTAGAACACAGTGATGCTCACATTCAAATACAGCACTAGTCGACACTTCTACAATAGTGACTGTATTTCTGAATCAATCAAAGCAGGAAGTTGAAGTTGAGGGCTGTTTAAATCACTAACAGATGTACACTACAGTTCAAAAGTTTGGGCTCACTTAGGAATTTCCTTGTTTTTGAAAGAAAAGCAAAAAAAATAATCAATTAAAATAATATCAAATTGATCAGAAATACAGTGTAGACATTGTTAATGTTGTAAATGACTATTGTAGCTGGAAATGGCAGATTTTTTATGGAATATCTACCTAGGTGTACAGAGGCCCATTATCAGCAACCATCACTCCTGTGTTCCAATGGCACGTTGTGTTAGCTAATCCAAGTTTATAATTTTAAAAGACTAATTGATCAATAGAAAACCCTTTTGCAATTATGTTAGCACAGGGGAAAACTGTTGTCCTGATTTAAAGAAGCAATAAAACTGGCCTTCTTTAGACTGTTTGAGTATTTGGCTCATCAGCATTTGTGGGTTCGATTATAGGCTCAAAATGGCCAGAAACAAAGAACTTTCTTCTGAAACTCGTCAGTCTATTGTTGTTCTGGGAAATTAATAGTACCTGCAAAACACCAGTCTCAACGTCAACAGTGAAGAGGTGACTCTGGGATGCTGGCCTAGGCAGAGTTGCAAAGAAAAAGCCATATCTCAGACTGGCCAATAAAAAGAAAAGATTAAGATGGGCAAAATAACACATACACTGGACAGAGGAACTCTGCCTAGAAGGCCAGCATCCCAGAGTCGCCTCTTCATTGTTGACGTTGAGACTGGTGTTTTGCAGGTACTATTAATTTCTCAGAACAACAATAGACTGACGAGTTTCAGAAGAAAGTTCTTTGTTTCTGGCCATTTTGAGCCTGTAATCGAACCCACAAATGCTGATGCTACAGATACTCAATTAGTCTAAAGAAGGCCAGTTTTATTGCTTCTTTAATCAGAACAGCAGTTTAGTTGTGCTAACATAATTGCAAAAGGGTTTTCTAATGATCAATTAGCGTTTTAAAATGATAAACCTGGATTAGCTAACACAACATGCCATTGGAACACAGGAGTGATGGTTGCTGATAATGGGCCTCCGTATGCCTATGTAGATATTTCATAAAAATTCAGCCGTTTCCAGCTACAATGGCCATTTACAACGTTAACAATGTCTACACTGTATTTCTGATGAATTTGATGTGATTTTAATGGACAAAAAATATGCTTTTCTTTCAAAAACAAGGACATTTCCAGGTGACCCCAAACTATTGAATTGTAGTGTAGGTTGGGTTTCTCTCATCCAACAGGCCTTGCCCTCCTGACAATTTTGGTCGACCGAAAGTCGTCTGTTCTTTCGACCAATCAAGTGGTCGACATTTTGAAACGTGTATTTTTCCATAGGGTGTATGTATGTATGTATGTATGTATGTATGTATGTATGTATGTATGTATGTATGTATGTATGTATGTATGTATGTATGTATGTATGTATGTATATATATACCCTATGTGTTTTATTAAAATCAACTATATTCTTGTCTGATGCTGTTTGATGAAATAAGACACAAATTACTCAAGAGGGAGCCAGAGATGAAGAGAAAAATGACCATCCTCCTCCTGCTGGCTTTCGTAGATTCTGCCATTACTCTCCTGAAGTTGCCGGTAGTAGGCTACACGAGGAGTCGGCAACCTTTCTCATGTGGAATGCCAATTTATCTTACCATTTCTACCCATCTGCTTGCCACTTATGGTTTTCATATGCAAATTTTTTCGTGGAACGGTTTCATTTAATTTGTAATAACGCCTTTGAATCTCAAAATCATTGTCATGTGGTTAATCAAAGTTCTATGAAAATGATACAAATCTAAAAGTATTGCCAATGCCAACGATGTAAAAATAGCCTACATAAAGCCAACAAATAAAAACATTGCAGCCTGCAGGGAGAAAATATCCTGATAAAAATAAATATCCTATAAATCACATTGGCTACACATGGCCTGTCTGCAACGAACTTGAAACATTGTATCAACTAGTTGGGTCCAGCCTGAAGCTCTTGCTAGCAAACTTGCAACATTGTATAAAATATTTTGGGCACTCAGAATTTCCTGCACCAGTGAGCTCGGGACAGACACAGCTGTATAAGATCTCATCAGGTATATCTATTTTATGATGTTTCCACTCGATCAGAGCATGACCTTGTTCCCTTTCACACCAAGTGGTTATCGAAAGGTTGGGCTGGAAAGATTTTTCTAATACATTGAGGAAATATTGTCATTCTCGATGGATGTAAAAATCGACTTTGTTTTCTTGCTGTTTGAGGTGAAGAAAGCGTTATTTTGAGAAGCTCCACAGCTCGTTAGTCGTGGTGCGTTAAGCCAATCAGAAATACTATCAGATCCCCTAATGAGAACGTGTATATGGCTACATTTGAGCGCAGGCCAGGTAGCCTATAGGCCTACTTCTATGCGCAATCAGGTGCGTGTCCTTACTCAACATTTGACAGTAGCGCTTCAAACAAAAGACAATGGTCTAAATTGACAAAACTCGTAAATGAAAGGAAATAAAGCAAAAGTTGTTTCTCACAAGTGTAGCATAGGTTGTGGGCTCTGCAAACAACGTGTCCACTCTGACAATGAGAACGGTAAAAGACAAATAATAATATACTGCTCAAAAAAATAAAGGGAACACTTAAACAACACGTCCTAGATCTGAATGAAAGAAATAATCTTATTAAGTACTTTTTTCTTTACATAGTTGAATGTGCTGACAACAAAATCACACAAAAATAATCAATGGAAATCCAATTTATCAACCCATGGAGGTGTGGATTTGGAGTCACACTCAAAATTAAAGTGGAAAACCACACTACAGGCTGATCCAACTTTGATGTAATGTCCTTAAAACAAGTAAAAATGAGGCTCAGTAGTGTGTGTGGCCTCCATGTGCCTGTATGACCTCCCTACAACGCCTGGGCATGCTCCTGATGAGGTGGCGGATGGTCTCCTGAGGGATCTCCTCCCAGACCTGGACTAAAGCATCCGCCAACTCCTGGACAGTCTGGTGCAACGTGGCGTTGGTGGATGGAGCGAGACATGATGTCCCAGATGTGCTCAATTGGATTCAGGTCTGGGGAACGGGCGGGTCAGTCCATAGCATCAATGCCTTCCCTCTTGCAGGAACTGCTGACACACTCCAGCCACATGAGGTCTAGCATTGTCTTGCATTAGGAGGAACCCAGGGCCAACCGCACCAGCATATGGTCTCACAAGGGGTCTGAGGATCTCATCTCGGTACCTAATGGCAGTCAGGCTATCTCTGGCGAGCACATGGAGGGCTGTGCGGCCTCCCAAAGAAATGCCACCCCACACCATGACTGACCCACCGCCAAACCGGTCATGCTGGAGGATGTTGCAGGCAGCAGAACGTTCTCCACGGCGTCTCCAGACTCTGTCACGTCTGTCACGTGCTCAGTGTGAACCTGCTTTCATCTGTGAAGAGCACAGGGCGCCAGTGGCGAATTTGCCAATCTTGGTGTTCTCTGGCAAATGCCAAACGTCCTGCACGGTGTTGGGCTGTAAGCACAACCCCCACCTGTGGACTTCGGGCCCTCATACCACCCTCATGGAGTCTGTTTCTGACCGTGTGAGGAGACACATGCACATTTGTGGCCTGCTGGAGGTCATTTTGCAGGGCTCTGGCAGTGCTCCTTCTGCTCCTCCTTGCACAAAGGCGGAGGTAGCGGTCCTGCTGCTGGGTTGTTGCCCTCCTACGGCCTCCTCCACGTCTCCTGATGTACTGGCCTGTCTCCTGGTAGCGCCTCCATGCTCTGGACACTACGCTGACAGACACAGCAAACCTTCTTGCCACAGCTCGCATTGATGTGCCATCCTGGATGAGCTGCACTATCTGAGCCACTTGTGTGGGTTGTAGACTCCGTCTCATGCTACCACTAGAGTGAAAGCACCGCCAGCATTCAAAAGTGACCAAAACATCAGCCAGGAAGCATAGGAACTGAGAAGTGGTCTGTGGTCCCCACCTGCAGAGCCACTCCTTTATTGGGGGTGTCTTGCTAATTGCCTATAATTTCCACCTGTTGTCTATTCCATTTGCACAACAGCATGTGAAATTTATTGTCAATCAGTGTTGCTTCCTAAGTGGACAGTTTGATTTCACAGAAGTGTGATTGACTTGGAGTTACATTGTGTTGTTTAAGTGTTCCCTTTATTTTTTTGAGCAGTGTATATTGAATGCATTAACAGAAATTACCATAACCATACAAACATTGTAAGTGATGAATTATTGGTAAATGTAGGTACTACTGGTTACATGTAATGGGGAATTGATAGACACTAACAATCAAGGCAAACGATTCACACAATGAGGTTATGAAACAATGAATGTGCACAAATTGGCGGGAGAGAGACTTGTGTTGTGCATCTTAGACACCCTCCCCTTCTTCTGCTTGGACTGTGCCATCCACGCGGCCTCCGCAATGGATTAGTTCACTGGGATGGGCGCAAATCAGACAGGTGTCTCCTGCCATAAAATGTTTTCTATATATTTGCTACTGCTTGACAAAAAAACATCTTGGTCGACCAACAGTCTATCGACCAAACAATCTACCAGTCGACTAAATGGGGTCAGCCCTACTTACGTCACCAGTTTACATGGAAGTAAGATCTCATCTTTGCTATACATTTGCCAAGAGCTGTGGGCCAGAGGTTACAGTTATTTTTGTGAGTAGTTTTTGAATAGGTTTTAGTACAGTATAGATGCGGTAAAGAGGTAATGGAACGCAGACCGTGGGGGACAGGAGGACGCCGAATTGGCACACATTCAAAAAATCTGATCTAACAAAGTGAATATTCGTCAAATCCGTCATGATTGATGTATTGTAACAGGCCCACAATGTGGTTACTAAAGTTGATTTGGATATATTGGGTGTTTTCGCTGCATAACATTTAGAAGTAGTCCATTTTCAGGTTTAGAAGCAGTGACTGCTAAACGCTAACTGCCGTTCGTATAAGCTGGTAGCATAGAGAAATTGGTGATGGTAGTCAAAGTTGTCTTTAATTGCAGTGTAGTTGATTGGTGACGATGACATGTATTGGTGTTGACAAGCATTGTAGTCTGATTTTTACATCAACATAGTTTTGAAATACACATACTGTATAAACAGTAGGCTAATTTTGTTGGGGGGCAATCAGGTGATTCGGGATCTTTTCCCCCCATGGCATCTTTCCTCCATGCGTTTCCATGTCATTTCTATTGTTTTTGTCAAGTCCCATTGACCTCTTTACCACATCTTTGGTGAACACTTTTGATTCAACTTCTCAGCAATAAGGTTCTAGTCTAGTGCTCAGCTGGAACAAAAGGCTGTGCAGGGCGCACACACACACACACACACAGAGTGTTATTCTTTCAGGGACCGTTCGTTTCTTGGTAAGAGTTTCACCCTCACCGTGTCTTGTCCTCCTTTCTCCCTACCCCAGCATGTCTGTGTGGACTGCAAGAAGAACTTCTGTGGCCGCTGCTCGGTGCAGCTGGAGCCGCCACGCCCGCGCCTCTGCCACACATGTCAGCGATTTCACGGAACCCTCTTCGACCGCGCCCAGTTGATGAGACTGAAGGTGTGCCACTTTTCTTTTTGGATTTTTTTATTTTAATGGCAAATGAACAAGGACAAATGCATTAGGTTAAGCTACATGTCAAACTACATATATTGTAGCTAAGTCAGGTGAAAGCTAAAGCAGTAACACTTTTCATTCTATTACTCTTATCTGTGTAATAACACTTTAATTACACTTGTTACCAAATTATATTAAGATGTTGTCATGATGACACGGTTACATGAGTACATTAGTAACTGCATTATAAGCATGGTAATGTGGTTGAGTTTTTTTAATTACGCAAGAAGAGTAGGAAAAATCTAAATAGTGTGTGTCAGATGAAATTCAACAATAACCCCAAAAACTAGGTACGGGAGCTGCGTGACTACCTCCACCTGCACGAGGTGCCCACCCAGACGTGCCGGGAAAAGGAGGAGCTGGTTGAGCTGGTCCTGGGCCAGCAGACCCCCTGCACCAGCACCAGCAGTGAGACCGTGTCCTCCCAGCCTGGGGCTCACAACAATGTCCCCTCCCCAGACACACCGTCCCCTCCCCAGACACAAGGCCCTACCAGCCCCGACACATTGAGCCCAGAGCAGCCAGAGCAATCAGCCCCTGAGGCAGAGTCAGAGCAGATCTCTGATGAGGAGGAAGAAGAGGAGGAGGAGGATGATGAGGATGAAGAGGTAAACACTAAGTTCAAGGTTTAGGGATTGATTCATCAGTAGCTGTTAGATGGAGGGATGTCTACGACCACCAAGAGGATAATCGATGTCAGACAGCAGCAGAGACATGCAAAGACCACACAAAATACAATGTTATTATGATTCATCAATTTTTCCCAGTTTTAAAATGTAGCATACCACTGTTGTTGACAAACTCAAAGATGTGGCAAAATACACACTGGCCAGACAAAAGTAAAAGAAACCAGACAAAATACACATTACTATTCTGACCCACCTCCATTGTTGTCCTGTTCCTGCAGTCATCGGACAGCGAGGAGACCCTGATGCCCGGCCGCAGAGCCTCTCTGTCTGACCTGAACCGCGTGGAGGATATCGAGGGCCTGAGCGTGCGCCAGCTCAAGGAGATCTTGGCCCGCAACTTTGTCAACTACAAAGGCTGCTGCGAGAAGTGGGAGCTGATGGAGAGGGTCACCCGCCTCTACAACGACCAGAAGGACCTCCAGAACCTAGGTGAGCATTTCCAGGATGTGGTCCTGTGAGGCTCATTTGGTAAAAGTGCTAGCAATCCCAGGGAAGTGGATGTGATTTCCCGCAGTATACACTCACTGTAGGCTACTGTAAGTGTCTGCTAAATGGCATATACTGTATTATATCTGGGGATGACTGATGTGGAATTTTAGCCTGGATTCTTTTAAAATTAATATCAGTTCAATTCTTTGTTTCTTTTTTCCAGTTTCAAATACAAAAAATGAAGAAGGTAAGGGTCTTGTTTCAAGTTCAAAAGACAAGAGAATCGGTGATGAAAACCATTTTACTGCCAAAGGGCTGGAACACAATTTGAGGAACACTTGAAATTCATGTAAATCATACATTGATCCGTAGTAAACATTTGGTCCCACACTGCTTAAATGTAACCTGTTATGGGCAACCTGCCAAACATAAAACAATGAAAGATGACCCAAATAGAGTTATTTAGACCACACTCAATAGAAACCTCTCCTCTTTTCCATGTCGTTGTGCCATAGACCCTGCAGCTCCCAAGAGCCAGGAGGAGAACCTCTGTCGGATCTGCATGGACTCTCCCATTGACTGTGTGCTGCTGGAGTGTGGCCACATGGTCACCTGCAGCAAGTGCGGCAAGCGCATGAGCGAGTGCCCCATCTGCAGACAGTACGTGGTACGGGCGGTGCACGTCTTCAGGTCCTGATGCATGGCCACAATGAGGGACACGGTGGATACCAAGGACAAAACGGCATTGCTGCCACCACTGCTCAGAGATGGCATACACTCCTCTGTAATGCACACTCTCACTCATTCAATCAGTCTTCCTCTTGCTGCCATTCCAGAGAAATAACCTGTCTCCACTTTTCTGGGTTCTCTGTTTTTCTACTCCACCTGAACCTATTGTTTCTACACTTTCAGCATTTTACAAGAACTCAATATTTCAGTACTATAACTTTGTTGTTCAAAGAGTTAGGTATCATGTATTCACATTGGTGCCAGTCAGACACCAAACTATATTGGCACTTTGCATGGGAGGGCAGCAGTACCTTTTCATATTCTGAGGTTATTGGGTAGAGATCATGTTTCTTTCAACCCCACACACAGGCAAGGTTATATTGCATTTTTCTGTCTTTGCATTTGTGTGCACGGGCAAACAACTGAGTTCCATAGCTGAGAAACACAACTGAGTTCCATAGCTGAGAAACACAGGGCCTTACTACAGAGGGCATGGAATAACAAGCAATGAATATAAAAAAGTATTTGTTCTAGCAATGAATGAAATGCTGAATCTGGGTAAGAGAGGGAACATGTTAGGCTACTCTGTCATGCATATCAATAGCAAAACAGACAGAGTGGCCAGAATGGTGCTATTTGACTAGTGATTAACAACACTTGTAACAAAACAGAATGGCCAAAATGGTGCTATTTGACCAATGGTAAGCAACACTCAGGGCCCCATTTTGACAGTGCAAGTAAGCGGTGTTAGTGTCGAGACCAAAATATCGAAAACCTCAAAACCGCTTATTTCAAACCTTATCGCCCCAAGCAAGGCTTGGATATGACCGTGCTAATATTTGATGCAGGCAATGCAGTAGTTGTGAAATTGGTGCATGAAGTGCTGCACGGAATACTTGAAGTGGTAAGGTCTGTTTTGCGCCCTCCAATTGTCACACTGAGTTCAGTACCTGCAAAGCAGCTGTTGTGTTAATTGGTTTTGTGGTCCAGAGAGCTATCTTTAGGTTGCAGTGCACTTGCTAAGCATAGAACCCAGGCCTTATCTGTCTTATTGGTGATCCTTCAGACACAGAACTGTGTGATGGTTGAACATAACATCTTAGGAGTGGAAACAGCCCTTTAAACACAAGTGTCTGCTTGTAGCTCACTGAAAGTACTTGAGGGTCAAGGAGGGGATTATGCTTGGTTCCATTCGCCCTTTTATGGTCAAACTACCCTTTTAACTTGCAGATATTGTATCAAAACTGGAACAGAACACGCATTGACTTGACAGTAATGTTTAATAGTTCTTTAAATTAGCCACAAGGGGGATCTTTTCTGAAATGTAGACCCTACACAGTAGATATGCAGTTTATTTTTTATTCTCTGGGTGTCATAACTTGTTTGCTGTTTGAAGTTGGTTCCATGACCTTACCCCAAATTAGCTTTGGGGTAAAGAGAACTGACCTCGTTTAGCAGAATGTCTCCATTCCAAGGCTCTCACCACCTCTCTCTTATCAGCAAGTGCCCCAGAACAGAGTGCTCATTAACTTAGCTGACGTAGTGCACTGAATACACTCATTTCCTAATGACGAGTTGATTAAATGTGGTATCTACTAGTTTTTTTAAAAAATCACAGTTTTCTGCAAATTTACTTTGTTTGTGGGGGTGTTTTAAAAGCTAGAATTCATAATTGAAACAATAACAATGGGCCACCCTGCCTCTGTTTCAGTATAAAGCTGAGGGATGGGCCTGGAGAAATGTAACCACTCTCAGATTCATAGACAGAGCTAAGGACTGACCATCCATGATATCAAAGTTATAGTTTTAACCATGTTTTGAGGCTATACAGTGTTTGTTTAGATTTACATTGTTTATACACATTGAAGTAAAACAAGCTTATATTTGGGGTTCTCATGGGGTATGACAAGTTAAACTAAGCTCATGAGGTATTTATAAGTTATATTCTTCAAATCAATGGGTATATATCATTCATTAAATGGATGTAGCAACTAAGGATTCTAGCTTTAAGGAGGATCTTGGTTAATTCTATTCCAACTCTAGGCAATTCAGTAAATGGATTGAGATTGAATTTAGATGAAATTAGAGGCAATTTTATTACAATGCATTTCTCAAATTGCCTGGAATTGAAATGGTTTGGCAGCCCTCTGCAACTTTTTATGGAACATCTTGTAAAATTATAGAGAAACATAATGGTTTGCATTTAAATGGTCTTTCTACTGTACATTTTGTTTTATAGCTAATGAATGTACCATAAAACTGATCATGAGGAAAATGCACTTATACTAATTAATGTGTCTGTTTTAGGGAATGCATATCCGCTGGGATAGACTCTGTTTATCCCAGATACTTGGTCTGCCTGAACTGAATGTAACTGGGTTAAGTTGTTTACAATAACAAAACCATTTCTTACTGTGACTGCCAAATTGCCAATATTGCAAATAGATTTTACACTAGTCCGTTTGATATGTCTTTTGTCAATAACTATGCTAATATCATGCAAGAACAATATGAATCATCTCATGTAGTTTGTAGAGAGCAGGTGAAATAAGATATGTAAGTGTCGTGAGACTAGATCTGGATCTTTTCACAAACATATCGTCGGCCATCTTGTTTTTATCCTGGACATCAGTTTATACAAGCCAGGCCGTCAGTCAAGTCACTTCTCTCTGAGGAGTGTTTTTTGTGCATGTGAAAACCTGTGCATACATTTTAGCTAAACCCAACCCAAGATCGAAACATTCCAAACAGTAGAATTTACCTTAACAGAACACTCTTCAACAATGAAAGCTAATATTTTCCACATATACTGTAGCCCATGTACATGTGTAGGTAGTAATGCTCCTTGAGTACCTGATTTAAAGGCAGGGTCTGATAGAGGTCCAGTTCAGATGTGTTTGATCTCTATCAAATCATTTCTGGGTAACAATTAAGTACCTGACTGATTGTTTTCATTTAAAATTGTTTAAAATAAATAAAAAATAGCTTCTTAGCAAAGAGCAATTTCTCAAGCAAGAATTTTGCTAGGACTCTGGGAGAGGTTTGAGTGGGGAGGGGAAAACTGAAAATGTGTTATTATTGGTAGAGGTTTGGAACTTAACTAATTTACCCCATGGTGATGACACCATGGAAGGCCAAAACTCCCACCAAAACAGGCTAAAATTTCAGCCGGTCTTTTCAGACAGCTCTTACACTAAAAGGGCATTATCATAATTTTCACAATATTATTCCAACCTCATTGTGGAAATGTGTATATATAAAACAAAGGAAGATCATGTTTTTGACTGCACTGGGCCTTTAACAGTATATCAAATGTGTAGCAGACTACTAATTAGAGTATTTAAAGAAATGTCTTCTAAATAATGCCTTCTTCCTGATGGTATTTCAATGGCCTCAAAAGGCATAAGATAAAACCTTAATGTCATGGTTGTGTGGGATGTTGGTGTCCCTAGTCTGCCACGTGAGTCCTGTAGTTCTTATCACTGTCTGAGGACCTAGATATTGATATCAATTTGTTATTGGTGACTTTAAAATGGAGGTGTTTTGGTATTTGGAAGACTAATCAATCTACTGTTGTGAAATGTTGGACGTGTTTAGAAAAATCAGACAATCTATTGTGTCTTTGATTCTTTAACAGTGAGTTATATTTTTGGCAAATGCCTTGCTATGGAGAGTTGTGATAAAAGCGTTTAACAACACCTCCACCAGTTATTAGATTAGAACAGGGAAATTAGTCTGCACTATCCCACCCCAGGGGGAAAAAGGTTCATTATTAGCATATGAAGTTCAACTTTAATGGAAAGATTTGCATGCGTTTTTTTGGGGGGGGGGACTGCTCTGACAAAAGGTAGTTTGAAAACACTTGGAATGACTCATAACTTTATGTGTGGAGAATTATTTGTGTTTTGTATACTCTGATGATTTAACTTTGTTCAACAACTGTGAAATTGTATATAATAATCCCATGCGACAGTATCATTTTAAATATTATTGAGCGTGTTGTACATTTGTCAAATTACTAGCATGGACTATTGCCTTTGTTGTAGTTTAAATATGTATTCAGCAGTATTTGCTAAATGAGCTAAATGCTGGATCAGTTCCGAACTACAATGGAAGCTAATAGGATTTATAAATCAGAAAAACCTATATTTTTGAAAATGTATTAAACATATTGATGTTCTTGTGCATATATTTTGTTGGACATTTTTTATATTGATAAAAATATAATAAAGTACCCCAACAGACTTAAACTCCATTTGTACATTGGGATTGTCTATGACCATAGACTATAATTAGGCCTATGAAAAAACTGCAAAAAGAATTGTGCAAAAGGAGATGTCAACCGCTTAATGGGTTTCCGGTTGTGATTGAATATTGTCAAAAGGTCAGTGATCCTTGGGATGTCCCTCCCTGCACTAAATCTGTTTGTCAACTTCAATGAGGTGACATCCCAATGATGCCGTATAGCAATGCATCAGTGCACCCAAAGAGGAAATACAGAACAAAGACTGTACACACAGATCACACTTGTATGCGAATCACGGCGACGTTGGCAAACTAGAGTTATCCGTAGAATCACGTCACCGGGTATAAAAGTCTCGCACCGAACTGTGCATATGCAGGCCGTCAAATCAACGTCACTCCTTCATTATAAAGTTGTTATTGACGAAAATGCAAACGTGTCAGTTTGTCATTTCACGAGGTTGGAGAAATACCATGTTCAACTACTTAGATAGGTTGTGCAATTTGATTTCAAGGCAATTAACAACTAAGGAAAAGTTCCCGGAAGTCATAGGATGTTACGCCTCTGGGTTTAGAAAATCTGTGACCAGAATCTCTGTTGGCAAGCTACCCAATTTATTTATAGAGTTAAACTCTAGCACAGTGTAATTGAAAGTTGCAATCATCTTTCGATTAAATTATGTCAGCAAACGGACTGTCGACCAGAATTCAGCAGTTTTTGGATTCCCACGCGCTGGCACGTACTCCGGTAAAGAGATGAATGGGAGGCTAGCCAGTGTCAAAATATGGCTCTGGCTAGCGCTAGTTATCGCCAGGAGTTAGCTTCATCATGTGATTTCAACATGTTAACAGTTATTTGCTAAACTTCACACCTTCGTATCAATAGGGAGGTTTCATACACCAATCTATTGAGGATTGGTTACACTTTAAGTTGCATTAAATAAATGTATAGAAATCTGTGTGCGTAGTTTGCTCGTTAGCAAGCTAACTAGCAAAGACTAGCCAAATATATTGTGCTGTTGTAGCCTTGCGAGCTTGATCTCTGTCACGCCAAATTATTTTTGCTTCATGTGCCACCATGCAGAACTTATTTTCAACTAGCTATTTATCTAAAATATAAAACGGTGTTTTGACAACTCGTTTTTTTGTGCCCTTTTGTTAAACAATTTTTAAGAAGGGCTGACAACACCATCCCTGACCCTTAGTTGATTGTTAACTTTAACAGATGTGTCTATTGTCGTCAGAGCCCTTTCCACCGCCTCGGCCAGCAGATGCAGGACATCTTGGGCGATGGAGGGATCCTGAAGGAAGTGGTCCAACCTGGAGAAGGCCCACCAGTGCCAAGAGATTCATCTGTGTCAAGTACCTTCATAGAATACTCCTTTCTTTAGGTTCCCTTACAACAGGGGTCTCCAAGAGGTCAATCGTGAGCTACCAGTAGCTAGCAGCCCACCTATGAGTAGTTTGCCAAACAATTCTGAAAGTATATGCAATTTGACCAGTATCAGACACTGCAAGCTCCCAGCTACCATCTAATCCAGGGGGTTTGCCCTAGCGCTACACAGCGGCTTCAAATAATCAAAGCTTGATAATGAGTTGTTTTTTTTAATCAGCTGTGTAGTGTTAGGGCAAAAAAACAAAATGTACGGGGGGGGGGTAGGACCGTGTTTGGGGAACCCTGATCTGATCAAAGCAACATTGACATTATCCCACCCCGGTTAGCCAGTATTGGCTTAAAAAGCCAAACCTAACACAATATCTGACAATTAATTTCCAGCAATAATGCCCCCCGTCTGTCTGTGTGGTGCGCGCATTTCTCTGTCACTCTGTGCATATCCAGTTGATGTGATAACCATCTTGTGGGTTGACAGAAATACTTTCTCCAAAACATTCTCAATTAAATGCATGCTAACCTGGCAGAAGTACACTACCATTCAAGAGTTTGGGGTCACTTAGAAATGTCCTTGTTTTTGAAAGAAAAGCATTTTTTTTGTCCATTAAAATAACATCAAATTGATCAGAAATACAGTGTAGACATTGTTTCTTTCAAAAACAAGGACGTTTCTAAGTGACCCCAAACTTTTGAACGGTAGTGTATATCATGAGGAAGTATATCATTTGTATCTATTATTAACTTTGCCATGAAATGAGCAGCAGCAGTACAGAAACATCGCTAGACCAGCACATTTCTCACTTGCTAGATGCACAATTAAAGGGGCATTACACTGAAAAAATATATTTGTTAGTTTTATTCCAGACTTAAAAAATGTGTATTCTGATGTGATTTAGCAATTGACATGGACTCAGAACATTTCGTTTTGTTGTTTCTCTATGAACAATTGTAATTTTGAGAGTAAAAATCAAAGTATCTAAAACCCGGAAAGATAAAACTGAGAGAACATCATTTGGGAAAACAGTGCAGTACTTTATCTCGTCAACTACTGACCTGGGGAAGAGTTGCAGGGGAGACAAGAACAATGTGCCTCTTTGACAGCTAGAATTATTTTCTGGCTCGCAACATGTTTAATTTTTTCAATGAAGCCCTCATGCTAGAAAAGGTTGTAGACCCCTACGTTACAATGTAGCCTAAAGCATATGTATTGTATATTTATTGGGACAAAATGCAATCAATTACACCTTAGGGACACACCACATGTTTTTTGTTGCCGATTTGAACCCCTGCTAATATTCCTTCAGTCCATTTCTCTGGATTTTTGGAGTACTCTGACCGACCATTTGAGACCACCAGCCATCTGAAGTACCCTCGAATGATGAAGCTTGGAAGAGGTAAGCTGTAGCCTATGGCACTCGAAGATGACTGGTTTTCATAATGTGGCTTCATAAACAATTAATGCACCTTACCTTACAGACGTGACTCTGTGTGGCCTTGAGCTTGGTATTCTGACCATGAGGAAGGGAGAGTACTCTCGTTTTCTCTTCCTGCCTGAGTACGCCTATGGAGCGATGGGCTGCCCTCCACTCATCCCTCCTGTAGCCACTGTGCTCTACGAGGTGCAGGTCCTCGACTTCCTCGACTCGGCCGAAGTGGATGAGTTCTTCGCAATGAGTCCGGTGAGGACACTAGGAGCCTTTTATTTAGTCAGGGCGGTATCTCTCAAGGTTGGTGGTGATAACCTCCGGGACCAGGGGATTTTTTTGTAACAGATAATGTCAACCTACCTAGTGGAAGGAGCTAAGATATGTTATTGGGTTAAATAGAGATGCAGAAACATGTTGGTCATGCGTCTCTGCTTACTGGGGATTAGTTGTGACTTTGGCTGCCGCTCCCAAACCCCTCTCTTCCTCCAGGAGGAGCAGAACACGGCTCCTCTGTCCATGCTCCTCAACGTGGTCGACACAGAGCGCAGCTTTGGAAACCGCTGCTTCAACCACAGTCGCTTCGAGGACGCCAAAGATCGCTACAAGCAGGTAGCGTCAGAAAAACACGTCAGTCATGCCCTAAATGTTATGTCCTCGAATGAGCCCCTTCATTTTAGTTTCGGCATTATTTGATGATGAAGCATCACTTCAACTTTCCATGTATGTGAATGAATGAGAGGGTTGATGGTGATGCTTATGTTTTGGTTCCCTGTCGTAAGTGTTGAGTTTCATAAGCACACTGCCGTGTGTGTGGTATTTGACGAGCACACTGTTGTGAGTGTGTATAGTGTGTATACGCACTACTGTGTCTGCGTACAAGTGTACGTGTGATAAACTTTCTACGTATTGATGTATACGTACAGTCGAAGTCGGAAGTTTACATACACCTTAGCCAAATGCATTTAACCTCAGTTTTTCAAAATTCCTGACATTTAATCCTAGTAAAAATTCCATGTGTTAGGTCAGTTAGGATCACCACTTTATTTTAAGAATGTGAAATGTCAGAATAATAGTAGAGAGAATGATTTAGTTCAGCTTTTATTTATTTTATCAAATTCCTGGTGGGTCAGAAGTTTACATACACTATATTAGTATTTGGTAGCATTGCCTTTAAATTGTTTAACTTGGGTCAAACGTTTCTGGTAGCTTTCCACAAGCTTCCCACGATAAGTTGGGTGAATTTTGGCCCATTCCTCCTGACAGAGCTGGTGTAACTGAGTCAGGTTTCTAGGTCTCCTCGCTGGCACACGCTTTTTCAGTTCTGCCCACAAATTTTCCCCAATACCTTGACTTTGTTGTCCTTAAGCCATTGTGCCACAACTTTGGAAGTATGCTTGGGGTCATTGTCCACTTGGAAGACCCATTTGCGACCAAGCTTTAACTTCCTGACTGATATCTTGAGATGTTGCTTCAATATATCCACATCATTTTCCTCCCTCATGAAGCCATCTATTTTGTGAAGTGCACCAGTCCCTCCTGCAGCAAAGCACCCCCACAACATGATGCTGCCACCCTCGTGCTTCATGGTTGGGATGGGGTCTTCGGCTTGCAAGCCTCCCTCTTTTTCCTCCAAACATAATGGCGGTCATTATGGCCAAACAGTTCTATTTTTGTTTCATCAGACCAGAGGAAATTTCTCCAAAAAGAATAGTCTTAGGCTAATTGACATCATTTGACAATCGGAAGCTTCTAAAGCCATGACATAATTTTCTGGAATTTTCCAAGCTGTTTAAAGGCCCAGTCAACTTAGTGTATGTAAACTTCTGACCCACTGGAATTGTGATACAGTGAAATAATCTGTCTGGAAACAATTGTTGGAAAAATTACTTGAGTCATGCACACAGTAGATGTCCTAACCGACTTGCCAAAACTATAGTTTGTTAACAAGAAATTTGTGGAGTGGTTGAAAAACGAGTTTTAATGACTCCAACCTAAGTGTATGTAAACTTCCAACTTCAACTGTATAACCTCTCCGTATGTCTGGCCAGGCGGTCACTCTGCTGGGGAATCGGAAGGCGGAGGACGAGGAGGAGAAGAGGAGCATTCTGGCAGGACAGCTGCCCATCTACCTCAACCTGTCGTTGACCCAGCTCCGCCTGGACAGGCCCCTGAAAGCCCTGGAGTACGGCCACAAGGCCCTGAAGATCGACCCCAACAACACCAAGGCCCTGTTCCGCTGTGGTCAGGTCAGACCCTCAGGGCGGGGTGAATTTTTATATTCATGTGTGTGCCTACCATATATGTGATTGTTTTTGGCATCATGGTTTGGCCTATGGATATGAAATATAGGTGAGCTGAAGGGGACCCACACAAATGTCATCTTTGTTTAGTAAGAAAATAAATCTTTCAGGTGGTGCATTTAGTATGACCATATGTTTCATGGATAACCATTGCATTAATACCGTCTCAAAATGATCCTAAAACGTACATGTTCCCTTTTTCACACATTTGAGTTTTGCATGTTTGGCGAAAGCTCACTTGTGGAAAGAATCAGTCACAGGGAAGATCTCAATTCTATTCTCCTAGCGTCCTCTCTCCTTGTCTCATTCTCAAAACCCATTGGAGGGGAAAGCCAGAGGTCCCGCCCCTCTTACCTTCTCCTCCAATGGGTTTTGAGAAGGAGACAAGGAGAGAGTACGCGAGGTGTATGCAATTGAGATCTTCCTACAGATGTTTCAACCAGAGGGTTTTCTTCAGGCCTATTTGGAGTTGTTTGACTATGAGAAAGCCCAGGATTACCTCACGATGGCTCAGGCCAACAAACCTTTTGACGTCGACATCAACAATCTCCTGAGGAAGCTTGCCATGTAAGAGAATAGTCCTGACATTCATAGTTGTTTCCCCCTTCCGACACATATGACTCAAGTCCAATATTGTTATTTTTGCAGACACTACAAGGACTGTTTGGACAAAGAGAAAGAGCTGTGCTCCAAGATGTTTGCTGACTTTGTGAAGAAGTGAAGGTGACAGGTTTGTTAGCGAGTGTGTCCTTTGTCATGTAAATGCATTCCATCCGTTTCCACTCTGTGGTAGTTATTCCTGTGCCATCCACAGGAGGGCGCTGTAGGAACAATGCAATCCAAAAGCATTGATTGATGATTGCCACATACAGTACATGTCTTACTATTGGTATCCAGTTCACGTAGTTGCCCCTTTTCCCTACGTTTTAGTAAGAGATAATGTGCCATCGGTGCACATCAAAGACAACCCAATCTAGTGGTTTTTAATGTCATATTTGTATAGTCATATTTCCATGTGCCTGGCTGTATACAGTTTGTCTATTTTTAATGAAATTAGGTGACCATTATTACAGGCTTAAGGGCAATATATTTGATTTGTATCATTTTGGTGATTTTCAGTAGCATGTGTTGGTCTGTAGTGGTTGGTAGAGATGCCTTAGACATGCCCTGTATTGCATTGGAATTCTATCCTGATTTAGTATCTGATCATGCACGATAGATATTCACTGTGCGTCCAAGCTGAAATACCCCCACCACAACATGAAACCCAGAAACAAAACTAAAACCCTTTTATTTATATATATATATATATATAGTTCAAAAGTTTCGGGTCACTTAGAAATGTGCTTGTTTTTGAAAGAAAAGCATATTTTATTTGTCCATTTTTAAAATAACATCAAATTGATCATAAATACAGTTTAGACACTTAATGTTGTAAATGACTATTGTAGCTGGAAACGGCTGATTTAAAAAAAAAAATGGAATATCTACATAGGCGTGCAGAGGCCCATTATCAGCAGCCATCACTCCTGTGTTCCAATGGCACGTTGTGCTAGCTAATCTAAGTTTATCATTTTAAAAGGCTAATTGATCATTAGAAAACCCTTTTGCAATTATGTTAGTACAGCTGAAAACGGTTGTTCTGATTTAAAGAAGCAATAAAACTGGCTTTCTTTAGACTAGTTGAGTATCTGGAGCATCAGCAGTTGTGGGTTTGATTACAGGCTCAACATGGCCAGAAACAAATAAGTTTTAATATATATATATATATATATATATATATATATATATATATATATATATATTAATTAGTGTTTATATATATATAAACACAATGTCAGATTTTGTATTTTATAGCTCAGTGTGTAGACGACTAGACATCCACCTTGTTTTTAGGGTATGTATATTTCCAGCGATAATGGTGCTAAGAAGCGTAATGGCCATGATAGTGTGCTATGGGCTTAGAGAGCTCATGTGGAATTGGAAGATGCAACATGAGAGCCACTGGCAGCTCACATAAAGAGAGATCGCAGTTATCTATACTCAACACGATGACAGACAGAATCTCCAGTGTGATTTGTCGGGAACATGTTTTTTTCCAGAGGTACATAAATATGCATATGTTCCAGACACTTGTACATAAAATGCCCGGCTCAGCAGAAAATGGCAGCAGTGCAGAAAGGCCTCTGCTTGGTCTTTCAGCTTCAAGTGGCAGCACTCTCTTAAGATCAAAGGCTTCAGAGGGTAATTTGGGAATCATGTTAACTACATGCTCTGGGTGCTCTTCAAAGAGCTTGAGCACACTCCACTTCAGCTGAGGTATCCTCCCTGTATCACACGGTGGGATCTGCCCTGTTTGCGTGCCAGAAGTGTGTGAGAAGAGTGGTGTCTGGAGCTAAGATTTGGACTCATTCTGTTGCAGGTGATGGTGTATGTGGAACTTAAAGTCAACACCAAAGACTCTCACAAGCCTCACTACAATATGTCGATATATTAACTTTGATTTCAAGTGTTTTTGTTCATAATGTACCAAAATGTAGAAAGCTATTCTGTACACCAAATCCAACTGCAGTTGGACACAGTGAAATTATATTTTTGTGTTTATTGAGATATATTCAAGAAGTAAAGCCTCTTTCCAAAACATACCGTTATCTTGTCTTACTTGTCCGAATAAACATATTCTCCCAGTGCTTAAAGCAATTCTCAGAAAAATGATCAGTACAATGTATTCCTGAGGAAACCTGAATTGGAGGACAATGTTCGTGGAATCCAGTTGGAATAACATGCTGGTTTTACAAGGCAGATTTTTATTTACATCTCTTGATACCATTGACAAACTCTTCAGCCACACTAGGAGTAGCTTTTAGGCATTCTTGTTCAACACATTAAATGTTACAATTATTGATTTTGATGTTAC
The DNA here is from genome assembly GCF_901001165.1 of Salmo trutta. NCBI lineage: Eukaryota > Metazoa > Chordata > Actinopteri > Salmoniformes > Salmonidae > Salmo > Salmo trutta. Next base: position 28,328,467 of record NC_042971.1, read on the forward strand.
ATTATGCAGACAGCAGCATTAAATCAGCCTGGTTTTGACACTCATAACCAAACTCTTAAAATCATAATTGGATCTTATGCCTGATTGTATTCGGCTCTCAATCATAACTCTCATGTACTCGCACAAGTTAATGAGGTATTTAGTGTTGGGGGCAACCAAATGTACTTCTAGAAGCTCCCATAAAGCCACACACACATCCATATATTTGTATTAAATGAAAAGGTTCTACTATTGGTAGAACTTGTTTGCCATGGTGGCCAGTGAGTCTGTTCGCTCCGCTCTGTCGGTTAACATCCAGTGTTCCCAGTATGTAAGCACTGGAAAGAATGACACAACTCTGGGCATTCACCATGGCTGAGCATTATCACTTCATATACCAAATTAGCCTGACTGTTTCAGAAGCCATAGATGAGGAATTTCTTTAAGCGGACTACAGTTTACATGTGGCCCTTTTTCTAAGATCGGATGAGGTTTTGGAAAGAGCTGTGGCGCTTGATTCGACGGTGGTCTGGTGGATGTTTGTGTTTTTATAAAAAAACGTTTTTTTTTTAGTTTTTTTTTACACAATCTGACAGACCGAAAGAGTCTTGGTGGTTGTTTGGGGGTGAGATGTGCGCGCTGTGTGAAGTGGGAACCGTATCTCCTGTTATTTAGCCCTTCACCACATCCTTCCCTGCCGTGCAGGTTGCCTTGGCAGTACCCACTCCCCAAGCGCTGAGGAACTTGAAGGGTGCATCTCAAAAGTCGTCAAGTGTCTCCCTACCTTCCTCTCATTTTGTTTCCTTAATTTACACTGGTATGAAAGAACTGGACAAGTGCATGCGCATTCCTTTAGGGTATCCACCCTATTGCTTTAACCTGTGTTTTCAGATCTGTGTAGTTGGGAGTAGGGGAAAAAAGGGAGGAAGCCACATGAGACCTGAGATTCATCCTAGATGTTCACCTGTTCCGCTAGGCTGGGCGCCCGGCAATGTGGCTTCCGTCTACCGTCGTCGTCCAAGAGCGAGCGTGCCATGTGTGTTTAGCGAGCGTGCCTCAGCAAGGATCTTTGTCGGAGACCTTCAGCAAAAAAAAGTGTTTGGCTTTTTAACCACATGTTAAGCCGAGAAACTCTCCCACCCAGTGTTTGTTTAAAGTGGTCGCTGTTCGTGAGATGGCTCCATCATTATAGTGGACCTAGAGCCAGTCCAATTACTCTGTAATATGATTGGAAGGGAAACCATGATGTTTTTACTGCTGAAGGAGTCAAGTCAATGAAGTCTTGTCTAAAAGGCTAGAGCCGCTCATTTGTTAATGTCTAGGTCTATAGTCATTGGTGCAGGTTGAAGACAACCTGTTTTGTAATCAGGCATTTGAAATGGGGTGGGAAGATCTTGTGGAGAGTCACACTGTGGGTTAGATTCTCAACAACACTAACTAGGGTGAGATCATTTAAATGTAGATGCTTTGTAAAAACTTCAGGCTAAATGTGGGATGGCTGTTGTCAGTTACATTTTCACCTTTTAACAATAGACTTCCAGACAAATTCAATGTTTTTCTGTTGCGTGGCAGTATCATACGCAGATGCAAGACCGAGACAATGCACATCTGTCCACAATCCTTCTCAGTTCATGCACAGGTATGGGCCTATCTGGGAGGACAGAAGGCCAGGATTCAGTGCTATGCTGTTGGTATGGTCCACATGTCTCAGGCTTGGAGCTACAATAAAATTACCCTTTTTTTCTCACTTTCTTACTGTTCAGTTCCATTTCAGGGATATACGCTGCCTGTGATTTGAGTTGTCCCCCCCCCCCCCCCGTGTGCCTGTCCTATTGACTGGATGAGTGCTTGCTAATTTGAATCAGGACTCATCCAAATTCACTTTAGAATGACTTTCAAAAGTCTGTCCAATTGCAAAGGTATGCTACTTTAAGATGTATTTATGTTAGAGGGTGAGCGACCACATCTGTTTATAATCCATGAATGCTGCTGAGTAATGTTTGCAGAATAGTCTTTAATAAAAAAATGACTGAGCGTTTTGAGCGTGATTCAATCGGCATCTGAAATGCAGTGGAGTGAATCTGTCCATTTACCTTGTATGGAAAGTGCAGTATTTCTAATGTACTGTATATTCCTACCAAATAATATGGCTTAGAGTAATTATTTTGGCTTGATGAATACTTTGTTTGTTGAGAATAGTCGGAGTAATGACCGGTGGAGGAGGAGTGTTGTCATGGTAGGATTCTGGGGATTAGTTAGAGGTTTGGGAAGTATAACCACTAAAATGTCCTCTGAAGTATCTGAAGCACTTGTCTTTGAGTGATCAAGGAGGAACACTAGGCTTTGTACTCAGTCTTTTGGACTTAAGGCTTTGGATGTGGGTATTTTGTGTGTGGTGTTTTTTTGTTGTCTGTTGTGAAAATATTTGCATCCATGACATTAACCTGTGGTGGTATGAACCTACTCTCATTTAGGTTGCTCTACAGTCATGCATGGGTTGTGACAGTGTCCGTTCTGACAAGTTCAGCAAGAGGTCAGACCATATAAGGCTGCCTTGATGAACTGTGGACACTTACTCACTCACACCAGAATTGGAGGTGATCGTCAGACAAGCCCCTTTTCAGTTCCTAAAAGGCTGTTTTGCAGAGGGCTGAAGGGAAAGCTTGTCTTACTCTGGGTTCTGAAGCTGAGTTGAACCAAACCCTGTTTTCCTTGGGTCGTAATTGCATTTGATTTGAAATTAAGTACTGGATATTTTAGGCTTGTTGAATGAATGGAGGGGTTTTGTTTTCTTTGTTGGCATCCTAAGAAGGTAACAAGTGTACCCCTCCACTTTCTGTGCCCTCTCACCCTGTCCACATTAAAGGCATAAATAAACACCCACTATTATATCAGCAACATTCCGTATGTGTTCCTTTTCAGATGTTTTAACTACTGATACGCTGTGTTCTTGGCTATATTTTCCTGTAAATACACATTCTAATTTAAGTTGACAAATAATTACATTTGAACAACATTCATTAGGTTTTCACCTCGGTCACCCCTCCTTTCTCTGTAGACTTCCTCATGTGCAAAAGGCTCATTGCCTATGTACGCTATATATACAGAAATATGTGGACACCCCTTCAAATGAGTGGATTTGGCTATTTCAGCCACACCCGTTGCTGACAGGTGTATAAAATCGAGCACACAGCCATGCAATCTCCATAGACAAACATTGGCGGTAGAATGGCCTTATCGAAGAGCTCAGTGACTTTCAACATGGCACCGTCATAGGATACCACCTTTCCAACAAGTCAGTTTGTCAAATTTCTGCCCTGCTAGAGCTGTCCCGATCAACTGTAAGTGCTGTTATTGTGAAGTGGAATCGTCTAGGAGCAACAACGGCTGAGCCGTGAAGTGGTAGGCCACGCAAGCTCACATAACGGGACCGCTGAAGCACGTAGCGCGTAAAAATAGTATGTCCTTGGTTGCAACACTCATTACCGAGTTCCAAACTGCCTCTGGAAGCAACGTTAGCACAAGAACTGTTCGTCGGGAGCTTCGTGAAATGGGTTTCCATGGCCGAGCAGCCGTACACAAGCCTAAGATCACCTTGTGCATTGCCAAGTGTCGGCTGGAGTGGTGTAAAGCTCGCCACCATTGGACTCTGGAGCAGTGGAAACGCATTCTCTGGAGTGATGAATCACGCTTCACCATCTGGCAGTCCGACAGACGAATCTGGGTTTGGCAGATGCCAGGAGAAGACTACCTGCACCAATGCATAGTTAATACAGAAATGGTTTGTCAAGATCGGTGTGGAAGAACTTGACTGGCCTGCACAAAGCCCTGACCTCAACCCCATCCAACACCTCTGGGATAAATTGGAACGCCGACTGCGAGCCAGGTCTAATCGCCCAGCATCAGTGCCCAACCTCACTAATGATCTTGTGGCTGAATGGAAGCAAGTCCCCGCAGCAATGTTCCAACATCTAGTGGAAAGCCTTCCCAGAAGATTGGAGGCTGTTGTAGCAGCAAAGGGAGGACCAACTTTATATTAATGCCCATGATTTTGTAATGAGATGTTTGACAAGCAGGTGTCCACATACTTTTGGTTACGTAGTGTCTATCTAACCACTGGCTTGATTCCTTTTCAAACTTTTGAGACGCTCCATCAAGTTACTAACCTATCATCCAAGAATTGTCAAAGTCAATTACTCCCCTAACAAGTTCCCCCTTTAAGATGAGGAACAGACTGCCATTCATGAGTTAGATTCACCGAGGTTTTGTATGTAAAGCCCCCCCTGAAAAGCTGGAGAATGCGCTGGAACTCTCACCTCATCCACATCTATCTAACACGGCCCTAATGAGCTTTTTTACATTTTTTAATTTAAATCTTTTTTTATTTTTTGCTGCCAATGGTTGGCAGCATAGAGCAGCGTGTTTTTGGCTTGATACAGTTTTTCTCTCCAGGCAGACACCCTGTCAAAAGGTTGGTCTGTATATCCAGCATGTTTTATCCACTGAGTGTGCTTACATTTACTTCTAAGTTATACACTAATTACACAGGTTAGTGTGCAACTAAAGGTGCGTCTCAGTTGTCTAACTTGGATGTGTCCTAGGTGAGTGTTAGATAGCTCAGGGTATAATGTTAATGTGATAATCATCTTTTATATGTATGGCGATGTAACTGAAACACAGTCTCAGGGTATAATGTTAATGTGATAATCATCATTTATATGTATGGCGATGTAACTGAAACACAGTCTCAGGGTATAATGTTAATGTGATAATCATCATTTATATGTATGGCGATGTAACTGAAACACAGTCTCAGGGTATAATGTTAATGTGATAATCATCATTTATATGTATGGCGATGTAACTGAAACACAGTCTCAGGGTATAATGTTAATGTGATAATCATCATTTATATGTATGGCGATGTAACTGAAACACAGTCTCAGGGTATAATGTTAATGTGATAATCATCATTTATATGTATGGCGATGTAACTGAAACACAGTCTCAGGGTATAATGTTAATGTGATAATCATCATTTATATGTATGGCGATGTAACTGAAACACAGTCTCAGGGTATAATGTTAATGTGATTATCATCATTTATATGTATGGCGATGTTACTGAAACACAGTCTCAGGGTATAATGTTAATGTGATAATCATCATTTATATGTATGGCGATGTAACTGAAACACAGTCTCAGGGTATAATGTTAATGTGATAATCATCATTTATATGTATGGCGATGTAACTGAAACACAGTCTCAGGGTATAATGTTAATGTGATAATCATCATTTATATGTATGGCGATGTAACTGAAACACAGTCTCAGGGTATAATGTTAATGTGATAATCATCATTTATATGTATGGCGATGTAACTGAAACTCAGTCTCAGGGTATAATGTTAATGTGATAATCATCATTTATATGTATGGCGATGTAACTGAAACTCAGTCTCAGGGTATAATGTTAATGTGATAATCATCATTTATATGTATGGCGATGTAACTGAAACTCAGTCTCAGGGTATAATGTTAATGTGATAATCATCATTTATATGTATGGCGATGTAACTGAAACACAGTCTCAGGGTATAATGTTAATGTGATAATCATTTATATGTATGGCGATGTAACTGAAACACTAAAGAATATCAAAAGCCTTAAGTTTTTGGACCTACCACAACGCAAGTCCCTTTCATGTCTAGAAGGTGGCATTGCGGAAACAACAGGGCCCGATCTGTTTGTGTTCACAGGCCTTCGTGCAAACTCAGAACAGATAGCGCCTTCAGATGGAACAAGCCGATAAGGTCAACACAAAGGGATCAGCCCGAGCTCTAGTTTGTTCCTGAGGAGGAGACAATTGAACCCGATGAGCGTCCATAGAGGAAGGCCAGCCAGATAAGATAGCGCTGCCATGGAGTCCGCAGAGAGGCAGGGCCAGCGGAGCCACCCAACAACATTGAAGACGCTATCAGAGACTGGGATACCATTCACTCTCTGGGTGAGGTAGACGAGCTGAGACGTGGCGTTAGGGACTTGACTCACTTGACCGTTTGTATGTGCTTCAAGATGAAGAGGATTACAGTGAGTTAAAAACACGGTCACACTTTATTTGGATAGTCTGGATTTCCCGTCTGTATATGCTCAACAGATAGGATGACCATCTGTTGATAAGCAACTACTTGCTAAGGTTAGGATAAGGGTTAAGGTTAGGATAAGGGTTAAGGTTAGGATAAGGGTTAAGGTTAGGTTAAGGGTTAAGGTTAGGTTAAGGGTAAGGGTTAAGTTTAAGGTAAGGGTTAAGGTTAGGTTAAGGGTTAAGTTTAGGATGGGTTAAGGTTAGGTTAAGGGTTAAGGTTAGGATAAGGATTAAGGTTAGGATAAGGGTTAAGGTTAGGTTAAGGGTTAAGTTTAGGATAAGGGTTAGGGTTACGATAAGGGTTAAGGTTAGGGTTAGAGCTAGGGTTAGTAGATCGTCTGTAGAGCATCAGTAACATTTCAACTATCCAAATAAAGGGTTAGCAAAAACACTCCCAAACCTACAGCAAGATTAGAAGTGATTGATGACCTATGCTTTTAGTGACATCCCACGGGTGCCGATGTTCTCCTGGGGTACGTAGAGATAAGGTCAAAATCTCTCCGGTGACGATGGCACATCAAACAGCTCCAAGAAACGTCTAAGATTAGCTGTGTCTTGGGAGTTGGACGACCAGAGGGGCACAGGCACACTACCACCGCTGTTCTGCTGGGTCTACTTTAATATACCAGTGGTGCTGACAGAAACGTGGCCTTTGAGATGTGCGAGCTCTCACTGTTGTGTGTGTCAGCCCTCACTCCCCTGGAGTGTATGAGCCAGAGAGAGCATTAGGGTTTGTGGCACTCACAGGGTGAGAGAACCAGCCAAGTCAGCCAGCCAATTCAGCCCCAGCCAGTATCAGGGCCAAGAAGACAGCCACGCTATAGAGAAGCCTCCGAAACATGTCTAACCAGGCGCATAGGGAACAAGCTGATGAGAAAGTAGAAACATGCCCTACTCTTAAATCAACTCTGCCTGGCATTATGATTTGCGAGTAATAATTTATGAAAACACTCCTAGGCCATTTGCGTATATTCGACCACATCCTCTCAAGCCCTTTTGGCGGATCAATGTCCTATTCATAACATCTGGTGGTGCCTCAATCCCCCCCATTTTTTTCAGGTTTATGAAAAGGTTGTTTTTCTTCTCCTCTCGCTGCTCTCCCACCTCTGATTTAAACACAGTCCCTGGCACTTGGAATAGCAGAGCTCTAAATATAGAGAGGAGAGAGTGAGGAGGAGGACGGGGGTAAAAGGCGGATGTTGCCTTTCTCTTCCCCTCCAATACAGCAGCGGATTTGTCAAGGAGCCGATTGCTTATCGCCATATCTCGGAGAATCAGCCATATCTCGGAGAATCAGTTCCTGCCACCGCTCGCAGGGAATGAGGGCTCCTCTCTCTGTTGGGGGTCAGGTATATAGGTTGGTCTATGCGTCGAGGGGCAGAGAAACCTACAGGGGGACGTCATAAAAACAGTGGTGTTTTTGTTCAGGCCTTTTTCCTCGCATATAAAGCGGAGGGCTCTTTTTTCTCGGACACTATAATTACTTGCAGATTTGACAGCTCAACCCCCCCCCCCCCAATGTTTTTCTTTAAAGATTTCAAATGGAGCTGAAGTGAGTTGTTCCAAAGTCTGCAACATTTTCACCTTGAACTCTCAATTTTTCAAATGGGTGATTGGTTTTTGGGCAGACAAATTCTAAAATGGGCATCTTGTTGGGCACAGAGGGCCTTTGAAAATGATGCTGCCGGCTCTATGGTTTGATGAGCTGTTTGTTCTGGCATAGCAGGGTTAGGTTGCGCAGGCAAGAAGTGATACAGGAGGAGGAGAAGATTGATGAGATGGACAGAACAAAGAACGTTTTTTATGGGCCTATCTGCAATCCCACTGTCAATTTAGAACATCACAAATAGTATCAAGGAGTTTAATAGTTTTGTTGTTGTGAAATTGCGAACAATGATACAATATTGTTGCTTGGGCATGTACAGTATCTTTGTCCTAAGGCTAAGCGTACTAGGTTTTAAGCAAAACAATTAATAGGGGGGATAAATGTACTCCTCGGCAGTAAAATCCCATAGATGGTCCTCATCTCAACCTCCTGATTGGCCTACTGAGAGGTCATTATTCCACTTGCCAAAGCTACCCCGCACAGCTTTCCTTGGCCATCTGAGACCACTTGATGCAGCTTTTGCCTCAGCGTGGACATCTCAAAATGCAACATTTTCTCATTTGAATACGTAGCAAGCAGCATGGCGAAATATAGCCCCAGGTCTGTTTCCAATGTTTGCGGCTCAATTCTCTCTTAAATGCCCACTCTAGTCCCCAGCATTTAGGACAATTACCAGAGAAACACACATTTCTGTTTTTACATGCCCCCTGCAGTATATATGCCCCATTTCTGCTGGCTCCAACTGAATACATGCTTTGTATTCAATAAACCTGTAAAAAGGGGCCACTTAATAAAAAGAGAAATGGTTGTTCCAATCACGTGTCCAGTTGTAGTGACCTGCAAGGCTGTGGTTTTATTTCAAATTACCTTTCTTGGCATCAGTATTTTTTAAACTTCCACATAAAGGATGACTCGTCGGTCAGAACTGTGTAAGATTTGAACTATACACAATACCTGCAGGCAAAATAATCTGTTTAGGTGTTACAGTAAATACATGTTATATCTTTGTACAGTGTGTAGCTCGACGCGACAACTGGATGAAACCAACTGTACCTTCTGAATTCCAATATGCATGACACTGTTGTCCATGAAGGTGCCCAATAATGGGGACAGCGATGTTGGCACTGTTTGGGAAGGGAAAGGATCTGGGTATGAGATGCCATCTTTTCTTTGATCTGAAGCAGGCTGTTATCAGTGTCATCACAGGCATGTTCAGACATGATGGCCTAGCCTAGTTTAGCCAAGCCAGAACTGAGGAAAGACCTGTGCAGTGCTTGGGTGTGTGTCCTCAAAGCCGTGTTGCCTTTGGTGTTTTTGACTGGCAATCCAGTGTGAATTAATTGATAAACTAAGGAAGGAGGATTTTTATTTGGCCAATGAAATCAAATGAAATTACATTTTATTGGTCACATGCGCCGAATACAACAGGTGTAGACTTACAGTGAAATGCTTACTTTCAAGCCCATTCCCAACAATGCAGAGTTAAAAAGTAAGACAAAAATAACGAGGTTATATACAAGGAGTACCAGTACCGAGTCAATGTGCAAGGGTACGAGGCAATAACCAAGGGTACAAGGCATCGATAATGGCTTGTAATAGTTTAACAATTTTAAGTCATTTTGTAGAATTCACATTACACTTGCTTAACAAGTTCCCAAGTTATGTAACTCAAAACCAAATACTGTAGGTATGGCCTCAATTTCAACATAACCCCCTATTTTTCTACTGCTTGTCCCACACGCCCACCATGAAAATAGCATAATATCTGTTTAAGGCACAGCTGCCCTCAAGGTGTTCAGAAAGTCTCCAAATGTGTGTCTCGCTCCAAAACAAATGGGAAGCAAAACAATTATACTGTAAACCTTCTACAGGTTTAGGCCATGTAGACTCCATTCCACCACTTCATAATTCTACAGAAAGTATGGCAGCAATTCCCGAGAACAAGGGGTGACATTGTACGGCCCCACAGTCCCATGCCAAAAATGGCCATAAGTTTTTATTTTTCTCGTTCTCCCCCCTCTTTCCAACTTGGAGTAGAAGAATCAAAGGTTTCTGCAAGCGAGGGCCCGGTGTTTATGCAAGAGCACCGGTAGAGGGGGAACAAGGGGGAACAGCGCATTAGGAGAGGAAGGATGGCGAGAAGAATGGACAGAGCGTTTAGGAACGGAGAAAAAGGGATGGAAAATGAGAGAGGAGGTGGGGGAGAGAAATACTTCCTTGAGTGACAGGACATTGGGAACCTGGAGTGGTGTGTTGGAGCCTTCAGCTCCAAGGTAAACACCATGAGAGCAGGGGGGATTGCGCCGTGGGTAAGTCAAAGACATCATTGAGAGGAGTACTGTAGTAGGAGTGGGAAACTACTGGCCACCGCCACTGGTTCTGCTGTACTCTGTCTGCGTTGGTGTGTGTGTCCAGTGTGTGCAGTGTGTCCAGTCTGTCCATCAGTCTTTCTATGTGTAGGTAGGTATGATTAAACATTCACCCTGTTATTTCAAAGTGTTTGAATTGATAGATTGAGTTTGATTTTTGCCTCTCACAATTTTATCAGTTGAAAATATCAATGTACACTTACAGTTGAAGTTGGAAGTTTACATACACCTTAGCCAAATTATTATTATTATACCTTTATTTCAACAAGGAACACAGACACAGAAATACATTTAATCTCCGTTTTTGACAATTCCTGACATTTAATCCTAGTAAAAATTCCCTGTCTTAGGTCAGTTAGGATCACCACTTTATTTTAAGAATGTGAAATGTCGGAATAATAGTAGAGAGAATTATTTATTTCAGCTTTTATTTCATCCATCAGATTCCCAGTGGGTCAGAAGTTTACACACACTCAATTAGTATTTGGTAGCTTTACCTTTAAATTGTTTAACTTGGGTCAAACGTTTCGGGTAGCCTTCCACAAGCTTCCCACAGTAAGTTGGGTGAATTTTGGCCCATTCCTCCTGACAGAGCTGGTGTAACTGAGTCAGGTTTGTAAGGCCTCCTTGCTCGCACATGCTTTTTCAGTTCTGCCCACACATTTTCTATAGGATTGAGGTCAGGGCTTTATGATGGCCACTCCAATACCTTGACTTTGTTGTCCTTAGGCCATTTTGCCACAACTTTGGAAGTATGCTTGGGGTCATTGTCCATTTGGAAGACCCATTTGCAAACAAGCTTTAACTTCCTGACTGATATCTTGAGATGTTGCTTCAATAAATCCACATCATTTTCCTCCCTCATGAAGCCATCTATTTTGTGAAGTGCACCAGTCCCTCCTGCAGCAAAGCACCCCCACAACATGATGCTGCCACCCCCGTGCTTCACGGTTGGGATGGTGTTCTTCCGCTTGCAAGCATCCCCTTTTTGCTTCAAACATAACGATGGTCATTATGGCCAAACAGTTCTATTTTTGTTTCATCAGACCAGAGGACATTTCTCCAAAATGAAGATCTTTGTCCCAATGTCCAGTGCAAACCGTAGTCTGGATTTTTTTATGGTGGTTTTGGAGCAGTGGCTTCTTCCATGCTGAGCGGCCTTTCAGGTTATGTCGATATAGGACTCGTTTTACTGTGGATATAGATACTTTTGTACCGGTTTCCTCCAGCATCTTCACAAGGTTGTTTGTACAGATGAACGTGGTACCTTCAGGCGTTTGGAAATTGCTCCCAAGGATGGACCAGACTTGTGGAGGTCTGCAATTTTCTTTCTGAGGTCTTGGCTGATTTCTTTTGATTTTCCCATGATGTCAAGCAACGAGGCACTGAGTTTGAAGGTAGGCCTTGAAGTGCATCCACAGGTACACCTCCAATTGACTCAAATTATGTCAATTAGCCTATCAGAAGCTTCTAAAGCCATGACATAATTTTCGGGAATTTTCCAAGCTGTTTAAAGGCACAGTCAACTTAGTGTATGTAAACTTCTGACCCACTGGAATTGTGACACAGTGAAATAATCTGTCTGTAAACAATTGTTGGAAATTTTACTTGTGTCATGCACATGCCAAAACTATAGTTTGTTTAACAAGAAATTTGTGGAGTGGTTGAAATACGAGTTTTAATGACTCCAACCTAAGTGTATGTAAACTTCTGACTTTAGCTTTAGATGTATTTATGTTTAGACTTTTAATTTGAATCACTCTTAACCTGGACAACATATTGAGATTGAGTTGATATTGGAGTATGGACTGACTATATTGTGTATGTCTCTCCCCTCTTCGTGAGAGTCTAGGTGTCTACCCAGTTACCCCCTTCTCTGTCATAAATGTCAGATCCCAGTGACTGAGCGACGGGCCTGTACTTAGCCTGGCCTCAGTGACATATCTGCCCCCCGTCACCATCCACCCCCTCAGTGGGCCCTGCTGCCTGCCACGCCCTGCCCTAGCCACACTGCCAGCCACGGAGATGCCACCTGACCCCTCTGTCCGTCCACACTGTATTAATAGGACTTGATTGGCGTGCCTGCCTTGCTGGTAACCCAAGCTGGGGAGCGGGGTGATGAGGTTAGGAGGGGATGGGAGGGGGAGAAAACGGGGGAGCCAGAGCAATGAGGGAGGGAGAGGGATGGAGGAGGAGGGCAATGTATTATAATATGCCAGTAAAAGATAGCTGCCGTACTGTCAGGCTTATCTTGTCCTCCAGCAGTCCGTCTCATTGGCCTTTCCTTTCCTTCAGGGCTAATATAGTCCCCCCTGTCACCACAGCCCCTGTTCTCACATCTGCTCTCGTCTTTATCCCCTGCAGGGCGCAAGCTGAATAACACAATGGGACAAGTGCATAATATCAATTTAGGCGTAAAGAGTTTACAGCTCTGGTTTACTGATCGTCTCAACATTGATGTTCGGAAGTGGCTTATTGTTGATTATTATGGACAAGGTTACTCTTTAGATGTGATGGTGATTATAATCTCTGTTCGGTGAACTTGCACGGGCATGCTCAGTCAGCTGATCTACACAGTTTTATTTCTTTCAGGTTATTCTCAAGAAAATTTTGCCGTGTACACACCGCTCCAGAGCTTACAGCTCACATGTCCAGTATCTGTAACCCCCCTATGGAGTCGACAGGCCAGGCTCATGCTCTAAATGTATTCCCGTGACTGTGATATAAATATCTGCTGTCTGTTCAGGCATGAGAGACGGGACTGTGTGTGTCTGTGACTGTGTGTCTGTGTGTGCGTCTGTGACTGTGTGTGTGCGTCTGTGACTGTGTGTGTGCATCTGTGACTGTGCGTCTGTGACTGTGTGTGTGTGTGCGTCTGTGACTGTGTGTGTGTGTGCGTCTGTGACTGTGTGTGTCTGTGTGTTTCCTGTAAAGACACTGCCCTTGAGTAAAGAGACAGCCCCAGAGGCGGTGACGGGCGAGGCGGAGGCACCCATTCTAGGTATTTTCCCGTTAATTGGACCGATTTGTCAGCTATTTATGGTTCTGACAGTGGGTGGGGGGGATGATTTAACGACGGACACGCTTGCTGGATTATTGCTTTTTGAGCCCTAGCCCATTCTAGGCCCTGCATGTCAGGTCTCTTGCCTCTCAACAAAATGCTAGACATATGCAGAGCTCCCCATAACTAAGATGTGTACTCTTAATATAAGCTGCAAGGGCTACAGTATTCATATAACTGATCTGTTACTGGGATGTTCTTGTTTACTGTTAGGCCTACTTGTAAGCACTTGTGAGGTCCTTAAAGCTACAGTTTATGGACCGTTTGAACCAGGTGACAAACTGTAGCTCTAAATACTTCACGAGTGCTTACAAGTAGGCCTAAGAGTAAACAAGAACTTCTTGTAGGCATACAGTACCAGTCAAAAGTTTGGACACACCTAATCATTCAAGGGTTTTTCTTTATTTTTTAAAAACTATTTTCTACATTGTAGAATAATAGTGAAGACATCAACACTATGAAATAACACATATGGAATCATGTAGTAACCAAAAAGGTCTTAAACAAATCAAAATATATTTTATATTTGATATTCTGCAAAGTAGCCACCCTTTGCCTTGATGACAGCTTTGCACACTCTTGACATTCTCTCAACCAGCTTAACCTGGAATGCTTTTCCAACAGTCTTGAAGGAGTTCCCACATATGCTGAGCATGGTGACTCTGAAAGGTCAGAGTCACCATGCCCCAAGTCAATGAACACGGCCTCCCTGTGGAGCATGTACTATCTGGGAACATGTTTCTCCTCTCGGGCAAGAGGGCAGAGCGCGGGGAGCTAACCCATGGGAGCGCATAGAAATATGAGGTCTCCAAAGACTGCCAGGCATCTTCACTATGCACTCAGTGCTGCCTTGTGCCCTCTTTGCCGCCTCTCTTTTCCCCTCCTCCCAAACCTCCCCACTGTCTGGCTAACTGCTGCTGCCGCAGCTACACAGACGTGTGTGTTTCCATCCCTCAGGTCCCGGTAGGCGATGAGACTGAGTGTGTGTTTGCTTCGAAAGCTGGGCTTCTCAAAACCAAGAGTAGAGACCCCCCCCCCAACTGGGCTTGTAACAAAGGAGAAGAAGAGAAAGGCTGTATATTCCACACTGTGCTGGCAAAGATATCACATTTGAAGATTTTTCCCTCCTAAGTCTGATTTCTCCAGTAACAAGACGGGGACTATTTTATGGAGTCTGCTGCATCCAGACTCCTTCAGCCCATTTCTGTTTAAATTCCTCAAAGTATTTGCTTTCCTTGGCATCCTGCATTCTGTTCATAGTTCTGAGGAGGCCAAAACGCGTGCGGTCACTGCCAGAGTGGTTCTGTTTCAGGGCAGAGACCAGCAGAAGACCGCAAGCATCATGTCGTCCTGGCCTGTGGTTGAAATAGGCACATTCACGAGTCACCCTCTCTCTAATCCATCTGCCCCCTAAAGCCATGCAGGTCACTGTGGTGCCACAACAAGTCTGATTGAGAAGGCAGGTGTGTTTTGGCAAGCTAAAGAATTGGACGCTTTTGTGGCCTGTCACTCATTAGGGAAATCGATGACTTATGTGCGAAGCATTTGCGCGAGACGATACACAAACTCGCTCGTAATGAAAAGAAGGAGCAGGGGAAAGACACCACAAATGTTGTAAAAGGCAGGTCTGTCTGGAGACACCTTGTAAAAATATAAAGTAAGAATACCTGAATATTCTGAGCCAAGATGGAAACTGCCTTGTTGAAACGTGGTCTCTGTTGGGTGGACTGGCCTTCCTAAATAGGAGGGGTTCTGAACAGATTAATTAGCCATTGCCAAAGATTTCCCGTATGTCCCTGCTTTAATAAAAAATCTTAACTGTGCGAAACCTTAATCTTGTGAAACCTGGACAAAATGTGGTCAGGGCTAATTGTGCAACGCTGGCTTTGAATCTCAAACCAAGTAGTTTAATTTCACTGAAATAAGTTAAATGAATGAGATACTCTCAGAAATCTGATTTCATATTCATGTATGTACCCATAATCTCTCATACAACAATATAGCCTTGTTTCACCAAGCTTTGGTATAGAATAGTACACTGTTCTCATGTCCCTCAACCTCATGAATCTGACCAATTACCTGTCTTGTACGACTAGACAGTAGGTTCTTTGTGAGTACACTTGTGTTTTAGCGTTAGAGTGTATGACAGCTGGCAGATGGGTAACGGGGTGGTGAAGAGATTGAAATCCCTTGAAATCCAAGTGGCTACCATGGGTGTTGGCCAATTAGATAGATTGTCACATTTCTCTAGCCTTAAAAAAAGTTATGGTGCCAACTGCCACTCTTCAGGTTTTTTTCTTCTTCCGACACTGGGTTTATGAAGTGTAGATGTAGGAATTCTTTCATTTACACTGAACAAAAATATAAACGCAACATGTAAAGTGTTGGTCCCATGTTTCATGAGCTGAAATAAAAGATCCCAGAAATGTTCCATACGCACAAAAAGCTTATTTTGCTCAATTTTGTGTTCAAATTTGTTACGTCCCTGCAAGTGAGCATTTTTCCTTTGCCAAGTTAATCCATCCATCTGCCAGGTGTGGCCTATGAAGAAGCTGATTAAACAGCATTGTCATTACATAGGTGCACCTTGTGCTGGGGACAATAAAAGGTCACTCTAAAATGTTGTCACACAACACAAGGAGACTAAGCTAAGGCTAGCTTTTTCAAACAGAAATTTGCATCCTGTAGTATTAACTCAAAAAAGTTCTGGGACACTGTAAAGTCCATGGAGAATAAGAGCACCTCCTCCCAGCTGCCCACTGCTCTGAGGCTAGGAAACACTGTTACCACCGATAAATCCACTATAATTGATCATTTCAATAAGCATTTCTCTACGGCTGGTCATGCTTACCACCTGGCTACACCTACCCCGGTAAACTGCACGGCACCCTCCACAGCAACCCGCCAATGCCCCCACCATTTCTCCTTCACCCAAATCCAGATAGCTGACATTCTGAAAGAGCTGCAAAATCTGGACCCATACAAATCAGCCGGGCTAGACAATCTGGACCCTCTCTTTCTAAAATGATCTGCCGTAATTGTTGCAACCCCTATTACTAGCCTGTTCAACCTCTCTTTCGTATCGTCTGAGATTCCCAAAGATTGGAAGCTGCCGCAGTCATCCCCCTCTTTAAAGGGGGTGACACTCTAGACCCAAACTGCTACAGACCTATATCCATCCTACCCTGCCTTTCTAAGGTCTTCGAAAGCCAAGTTAACAAACAGATTACCGACCATTTCGAATCCCACCGTACCTTCTCCGCTATGCAATCTGGTTTCAGAGCTGGTCATGGGTGCACCTCGGCCACGCTCAAGGTCCTAAACGACATCATAACCGCCATCGATAAGAGACATTACTGTGCAGCCGTATTCATCGACCTGGCCAATGCCTTCGACTCTGTCAATCACCACATTCTTATTGGCAGACTCGACAGCCTTGGTTTCTCAAATGATTGCCTCGCCTGGTTTACCAACTACTTCTCTGATAGAGTTCAGTGTGTCAAATCGGAGGGCCTGTTGTCCGGACCTCTGACAGTCTCTATGGGTGTGCCACAGGGTTCAATTCTCGGGCCGACTCTCTTCTCTGTATACATCAATGATGTTGCTCTTGCTGCTGGTGATTCTCTGATCCACCTCTATGCAGACGACACCATTCTGTATACCTCTGGCCCCTCTTTGGACACCTCCAGACGAGCTTCAATGCCATACAACTCTCCTTCCCTGGCCTCCAACTGCTCTTAAACACAAGTAAAACTAAATGCATGCTATTCAATCGATCACTGGCCGCACCTGCTCGCCCGTCCAGCATCACTACTCTGGACGGCTCTGACTTAGAATACGTGGACAACTACAAATACCTGGGTGTCTGGTTAGACTGTAAACTCTCCTTCCAGACTCACATTAAGCATCTCCAATTCAAAATGAAATCTAGAATCGGCTTCCTATAGCGCAACAAAGCATCCTTCACTCATGCTGCCAAACATACCCTCGTAAAACTGACCATCCTACCGATCCTCGACTTCAGTGATGTCATCTATAAAATAGCCTCCAACACTCTACTCAACAAACTGGATGCAGTCTATCACAGTGCCATCCGTATTGTCACCAAAGCCCCATACACTACCCACCATTGCGACCTGTACGCTCTCGTTGGTTGGCCCTCGCTTCATACTCGACGCCAAACCCACTGGCTACAGGTTATCCACAAGTCTCTGCTTGGTAAAGCCCCGCCTTATCTCAGCTCACTGGTCACCATAGCAGCACCCACTCGTAGCACGCGCTCCAGCAGGTATATCTCACTGGTCACCCCCAAAGCCAATTCCTCCTTTGGTCGTCTTTCCTTCCAGTTCTCTTCTGCCAATGACTGGAATGAACTGCAAAAATCTCTGAAGCTGGAGACTCATATCTCCCTCACTAGCTTTAAACACCAGCTGTCAGAGCAGCTCACAGATCACTGCACCTGTACATAGCCCATCTGTAAACAGCCCATCTATCTACCTACCTCATCCCCATACTGTATTTATTTATTTATCTTGCTCCTTTGCACCCCAGTATCTCTACTTGCACATTCATCTTCTGCACACCTACCATTCCAGTGTTTAATTGCTATATTGTAATTACTTCACCACTATGGCCTATTTATTGCCTTAACTTACCTCATTTGCACTCACTGTATATAGACTTTTTGTTTTCTTTTGTTCTACTGTATTATTGACTGTATGTTTTGTGTAACTCTGTGTTGTTGTATGTGTCGAATTGCTATACTTTATCTTGGCCAGGTTACAGTTGAAAATGAGAACTTGTTCTCAACTAGCCTACCTGGTTAAATAAAGGTGAAATAAAAAATAATAATAAAAAAAAAAACAATGCCACAGATGTTTCATGTTTTGAGGGAGCGTGCAATTGGCCAGCTGACTCCACAGTCATTTTTGAGAATTTGGCAGTACGTCCAACGGCATCACGACTGCAGACCACGTCTATGGCGTTGTGTGGGCGAGCGGTTTGCTGATGTCAACGTTGTGAACAGAGTGCCCTATGATGGCAGTGGGGTTATGGTATGGGCAGGCATTAGCTACTGACAATGAACACAATTGCATTTTATCGATGGCAATTTGAATGCACAGAGATACCATGACGAGATATTTAGGCCCATTGTCGTGCCATTCATCCACCACCATCACCTCATGTTTCAGCATGATAATGCACGGCCCCATGTTGCAAGAATCTGTACACAATTCCTGGAAGCGGCAAATGTCCCAGTTCTTCCTTGGCCTGCATAGTCACAAGACATGCCACCAATTGAGCACGTTTGGGATGCTCTGGATCAACGTGTACGACAGCATGTTCCAGTTCCCGCCAATATCCAGCAACTTCGCACAGCCATTGAAGAGGAGTGGGACAATATTCCACAGGCCACAATCAACAGCCTGATCAACTCTATGCAAAGGAGGTGTGTCGCGCTGCATGAGGCAAATAGTGGTCAGTCACAAAAGATACTGATTGGTTTTCTGACCAACAGATGCATATCTGTATTTCCAGTCATGTGAAATCCATAGATTAAGGCCTAATGACTTTATTTCAATTGACTGATTTCCTTATAGGAACTCTAACTCAGTAAAATCTTTGAAATTGTTGCATGTTGCGTTTATATTTTTGATCAGTATAAATTAAGCATGTCATGTAACATGGCATTTGGACATTATAAAAATAAAGAATCCTCACTTATGTATAGATTCTGTGTGTCATAGTTCTTAACTCAACCACAACCATATAGGCAAACATACCAATTGTAACACTTCACCGTAAGAATGATAGCAGTAATCACAAAACCCTGATGAACTTTTACAGATGCACAATCGAGAGCATCCTGTCGGGCTGTATCACCGCCTGGTACAGCAACTGCACCGTCTGCACAACGCATCACCGGGGGAAAACTACCTGCCCTCCATGACACCTACAGCACCCGATGTCACAGGAAGGCCAAAAAGATCATCAAGGACAACAACCACCCGAGCCTCTGCCTGTTCACCCTGCTGTCATCCAGAAGGCGAGGTCAGTACAGGTGCATCAAAGCTGGAACCGAGAGACTGGAAAACAGCTTCTATCTCAAGGCCATCAGACTGTTTAACAGCAATCACTAACTCAGAGGCTGCTGCCTACATTGAGACCCAATCACTGGACACTTTTTAATAAATGGATCACTAGTCACTTTAAACAATGCCACTTTATTAATGTTAAATATCTTACATTACTCATATCACATGTATATACTGTATTTTATACCATCTACTGCACCTTGCCTATGCCGCTCGCCCATCGCTCATCCATATATTTATATGTACATATTCTCATTCACCCCTTTAGATTTGTGTGTAGTAGGTAGTTGTTGGGGAATTGTTAGATTACTTGTTAGATTTGTGTGTATTAGGTAGTTGTTGTGAATTGTTAGATATTACTGCACTGTTGGAACTAGAAGCACAAGCATTCCGCTACACTTGCATTAACATCTGCTAACCATGTGTATGTGACCAATACAATTTGATTTGATTTTGACTATACCACATCAGTATTTCTGTATGTCTTAGAACAGGATATTTTACAGCTCCAAAACTGAAAATATACCCATAATATTAAAGTATGTAAATCGGAGCATTGAGTGAGTGGGCCAACATTACTGTAGAAAAGGATTAGGTTTTGTAATTGGATAAGTATGAATCAGAGATGAATACATAGTGTTTGACCCTGGCTCTAGCATCACATCAAACATTTATTTTGCCTTCTCTGCATATATAACACAAGCTTATCTTAAACTACGTAATCATTATCTGCCTCTGACTAACATGGTAGATTAGTCCTCTGAAACACACACACACACACTCCCTTTGTGTCAGTGCAGCAGCCTGATAGTTTTAAATAAGTTAGCTAATGGTGAAGTTCGTGGAAAAGCTCTTCCCCATCCTGATGCCTGCAATTGTATCATTGACTGATTGCCCTTGTAGCTGCGGTTTACCTTTATTTTCTACTCATTCATCGAGCGCAAAGAATAGCACCTTTCATGGAAGGCTGAACGAGATTTGCGGAGGACGTTGAAAGTGCTGCTTAAACAGCTCTCTCAGCCAAAACAAAAACAGCCGCCAAAAAGAATCCCATTTCGGGGAAAGTGAAAAAAACAAGAATCGAGTGAGTGGGGAACATGATCCTGTAGTCTGTGGGAACGTGACAAGTGGGCCTGCTTCCTTCCCTAAGGGCCTTCTGGAACCGGGCAGTTTTTGGGGAGTCTCGCTCTGCCACTCAGAGTGCACTCTCCTATGCAAGCCTGCTTAGCATGACAATGGAGCTGGGGGATGGGCTCTGGGAAGCAGGTGCCGCTCTCGTCACCCCTCCGACCCACATTTTGGCCAAGAAGGGAATCAATATTGGTTAGCCTAATAGAGGTACCCAGCCTCGTTTAGGCCTAGGCCCGGAGATAGAGGGAAAAGTTTTCACAGGGGCGCAACTTTCAATGGGGACATGTCCCCCCCCACATTCTGAAATAGCATTTTTGTCCCCAACAGTTTTATCATTGGAATGTGATACAAAACGAGGCAACGGTGTGCTTCAGGACCATGCGGTCGCATCCGAGCATCAGGTAGGCTGTTTGGAGTGTTTATCCAACTGGATTAAAAGGCCCGGATGATCTTTTATTGTGGCGGGCTGGTCGAAATTAAAAATGAATCATCTGTAAAAAATATATATATATATATATATATATATATATATATATATGTGACACGGCCAGTGGCCCATGGGCCTGTTTTTGTATTCCTTTTGCACAATTTATCTTTTAATAATTTATATTGAGCATTGGGCTACCCAGTGGGCAATGGCCAGCCCGTTTTCTGATTGGCTGAGCTGAGGTGGCGCAAATACACATTCAAAGTCAAACGCACATCATCAAAGAGCGTGAGACCCGCTCTGAAGCTCTGTCAGTCACTCAGTCAGAATAGAAATAGAAAGGTGGTGCCGAAAAGTTAGACACAAACAAGGGCTCTTGAGGCCGACGTTGCTACATGTGTGAAATTGATCAACTTAGTTGTTAAAAATTATGGTTCTGCTGGTCCAAGTGCTATGTCTGCATCTGAGAAATGATAGATCAGCTGCTGATCTGAAAACAGAGAAAGACACTCATGCACACTGACACAGATCATGTAGCCTACTGCTGCCAGTTAGGCCTTATATTTGACTGTATAGTAGGCTAATTAGGGAATGGGGGGATTCAGGGGAACATTGGGACTCTAGGCTACTTGCAATGTAGCCTAACAAGTCGTTAGATTAGCTTTTCCTACACATATACAGTGCATTTGGAAAGTTTTCAGACCCCTTGACTTTTTCCTTATTCTAAAATGGATGGCAGGTAGCCTAGTGGTTAGAGCATTGGGCAAGTAACCGAAAGGTTGCTAGATCGAATCCCCAAGGTGACAAGATAAAAATCTGTTGTTTTGCCCCTGAACAAGGCAGTTAACCCACTGTTCCTTGGCCGTCATTGTAAATAATAATTTGTTCTTAACCGACTTGCCCGGTTAAATAAAAAATAAAAAAATCCCTCATCAATCTACACACACTACCCCATAATGACAAAGTGAAAACAGGTTAAAAAAATAAATAAATGAATAACTATTTACATAAGTATTCAGACCCTTTACTATGAGACTCAAGATTGAGCTCAGGTGCATCCTGTTCCCATTGATTATCCTTGAGATGTTTCTACAACTTGATTGGAGTCCACCTATGGTAAATTCAATTGATTGGACATGATTTGGAAAGGCACACATCTGTTTATATAAGGTCCCATAATTGACAGTGCATGTCAGAGCAAAACCCAAGCTATGAGGTCGAAGGAATTGTCCTTAGTGCTCTGAGACAGGAATGTGTCGAGGCACAGATCTGAGAACCAAAACAATTCTGCAGCATTGAAGGTCCCCAAGAAGACATTGGCCTCCATCATTCCAGACAGAAGCCACACCTCAGTAAAAGGCACATGGCAGCCCGCTTGGAGTTTGCCAAAAGGCACCTAAAGGACTCTCAGACCATGAGAAACAAGATTCTCTGGTCTGATGAAACAAAGACCAGAGACCACCTCTTTGGCCTGAATGCCAAGCGTCACGTCCGGAGGAAATCTGGCACCATCCCTACGGTGAAGCATGGTGGTGGCAGCATCATGCTATGGGGATGTTTTTCAGAGGCAGGGACTGGGAGACTAGTCAGGATCGAGGAAAA
The DNA here is from genome assembly GCF_901001165.1 of Salmo trutta. Taxonomy (NCBI): domain Eukaryota; kingdom Metazoa; phylum Chordata; class Actinopteri; order Salmoniformes; family Salmonidae; genus Salmo; species Salmo trutta. The sequence continues at coordinate 28,350,884 of NC_042971.1, forward strand.
GATGAACAAAGCAAAGTACAGAGAGATCCTTGATGAAAACCTGCTCCAGAGTCCTCAGGACCTCAGACTGGGCAAAGGTTCACCTTCCAACTGGGCAACAACCCTAAGCACACAGCCAAGACAACGGAGAAGTGGCTTCGGGACAAGTCTCTGAATGTCCTTGAATGGCCCACCCAGAGCCCGGACTTGAACCCGATCGAACATCTCTGGAGAGACCTGAAATAGCTGTGCAGCGACGCTCCCCATCCAATCTGACAGAGCTTGAGAGGATCTGCAGAGGAGAATGGGAGAAACTCCCCAAATACAGGTGTGCCAAGCTTGTAGCGTCATACCCAGAAGACTGGAGGCTGTAATCGCTGCCAAAGGTGCTTCAACAAAGTCCTGAGTAAAGGGTCTGAATACTTGTGTAAATGTGATTGTTTTTTGCTAACATTTCTAAAAACCTATTTTTACTTTGTCATTATAACGTACTGTATGTAGATTTAATACATTTAAGAATAAGGCTGTAACGTAACAAAATGTGGAAAAAGTCAAGCGGTCTGAATACTTAGCGAATGCACTGTAGGAAAAGGCAATAGCCATCTACTAGATATTTATACAGTGCTTTTTATTAAACACAAGTCATCATGTATTACAATGAAGGTCAATTCAGGGACTGTCTCTGTCATTTTTATTGTTTTATCAATGTTTATTTGCTTCTGATTCTCTTCAGCCTGGCAAGTGGGTATAATGAGCTGTTGCAACAAGTGACTCTGGTGTCAGATTACATTACATAGCCAACGCCACTGAAGACTGGAATGTTCCGCCTATATCCCACTTAATTTGCTGAAAGGGACGTCTCTTCTTGGCAGAAAGGTATGCTTATGCACACGGCACTCAAAACATTTATATAGTATAAATAGCACTCACTTTAGATTAAGGACTGCAAAATATTATTAATGATTAGTAAATGGTTTATTAATGTGTCAAACAAAGCACAACGCTAAAAATCTATCCACAGCCACATAAACTAGTCCTGGCATCATTCTATGGCAAACACAGAAGGGTCTATCTAACTCTACCTACTGTTGAAGTCGGATGTTTACATACACTTAGGTTGGAGTCATTAAAACTTGTTTTTCAACCACTCCACAAATTTCTTGTTAACAAACTATAGTTTTGGCAAGTTGGTTAGGACATCTACTTTGTGCATGACACAAGTAATTTTTCCAACAATTGTTTACAGACAGATTATTTCGCTCATCGTTCACTGTATCACAATTCCAGTGGGTCAGAAGTTTACATACACTAAGTTGACTGTGCCTTTAAACAGCTTGGAAAATGATATCATGGCTTTAGAAGCTTCTGATAGGCTAATTGACATCATTTGAGTCAATTGGAGGTGTACCTGTGGATGTATTTCAAGGCCTACCTTCAAACTCAGTGCCTCTTTGCTTAACATCATGGGAAAATCTAAAGAAATCAGCCAAGACCTCAGAAAAAATTGTAGACCTCCACAAGTCTGGTTCATCCTTGGGAGCAATTTACAAATGCCTGAAGGTACCACGTTCATCTGTACAAACAATAGTATGCAAGTATAAACACCATGGGACCACGCAGCCGTCATACCGCTCAGGCTGGAGACACGTTCTGTCTCCTAGAGATGAACGTGCAAATCAACCTTGTGAAGATGCTGGAGGAAACGGGTACAAAAGTGTCTATATCCACAGTAAAATGAGTCCTATATCGACATAACCTGAAAGGCCGCTCAGCAAAGAAGAAGCCACTGCTCTAAAACTGCCATAAAAAAGCCAGACTTCGGTTTGCAACTGCACATGGGGACAAAGATCATACTTTTTAGAGAAATGTCCTCTGGTCTTGACGAAACAAAAATAGAACTGTTTGGCCATAATGACCATCGTTATGTTTGGAGAAAGGGGGAGGCTTGCAAGCCGAAGAACACCATCCCAACCGTGAAGCACGGGGGTGGCAGCATCATGTTGTAGGGGTCCGTTGCTGCAGGAGGGAATGGTGCACTTCACAAAATAGATCGCATCATGAGGGAGGAAAATTATGTGGATATATTGAAGCTCTGTCAGGAGGAATGGCCCAAAGGCTACCCGAAACGTTTGACCCAAGTTAAACAATGTGAAGGCAATGCTACCAAATACTAATTGAGTGCATGTAAACTTCTGACCCACTGGGAATGTGATGAAAGAAATAAAAGCTGAAATAAATCATTCCCTCTACTATTATTCTGACATTTCACATTTTTTAAATAAAGTGGTGATCCTAACTGACCTAAAACAGGGAATTTTTACTAGGATTAAATGTCAGGAATTGTGAAAAACTGAGTTTAAATGTATTTGGCTAAGGTGTATGTAAACTTCAGACTTCAACTGTATGTATAAGCCATTGGTCATCTATAAGGCATTTATTCAGTGATTTTCTTCTTTGTCTAATATGTGTGTGTTCTTTCATTCACCACTAGGATGGGTAACAGCACATGCGTGAGGTGATGTGGGCTGGTGTGGCTAAAATGCCAGGGATGAATTTTTGTCCCATTCCGCCCCTGCTGTAAGCCTCAGGGAGGAAAAGACATGAGGGAGTTCTGACTGACAACAACATTTGATTATATTTCAACAAACAAAAAAAGCCATGGATTGTAATCCATCCACCCTGACTCAGAATATACAATTTTCATTGTCATTGCATGCTTGGTACAATAGCTATTGAGGCGAAAGAAACAAATATCCGTCCGAATATCTAATATAATACTAATTTTACATGGTGTGTAACTCAATTACTGAGCAGTGACAGTAATATAGAAGGCCTGATAGGCTATTGTTCCCATCTAGTGGTCACTATCCACACAGCATCTATCCATGGTGCATTGCAGACATGCTGTATCACATCCGGCCGTGATTGGGAGTCCCATAGGGCGGCGCACAATTGGCCCAGCGTCATCCGGGTTTGGCCGGGGTAGGCCGTCATTGTAAATAAGAATTTGTTCTTAACTGACCTGCCTAGTTAAATAAAGGTTAAATAAAATAAATACATTTAAGTAGAAGACCGAGAAGAGTCAGGCTTCCACTAGTCATTCCTTAATGGCTTTAGTTAACCTAACTGTAGCATAAGAGCTCTTTTGTATGAAAATGTAAATATTTTGTGCTTTATTGCCATCTCATCTCTTACTTTCTCAAATGAAATGTGCAGCGGTCTAAGGCACTGCATCTTAATGCAAGAGGCGTCACTACAGTCCCTGGTTCGATTCCAGGCTGTATCACATCCGTCCGTGATTGTAAGTCCCATAGGGCGGTGCACAATTGGGCAAGCGTCGTCCGGGTTTGGCCCGGGTTAGGCCGTCATTGTAAATAAGAATTTCTTCTTAAGTTAACTGACTTGCTTAGTTAAATAAAGGTTAAATATTTTTTTTTCAAAAATACTATGTGACTTGACAAACAAAAGTGTGGATTGTTCTCCATCTTCCCCTGATTCAAAATACACAATCTTCACAGTCATGGTTGGCATGCTTAGCTATTGACTAGAGAACAGAATATCCAATATAAAATACATTTTACCTCTGTAAGAAAAATACATTTGAGAATGAGTTAAGGCGGGGCGAAACAAGTTCGTCACCCAACTCCCGCCCCTTTATTGAAGAGGCAGAGAGCAGAGCACAGAGAATGTTAATGCACTCAAGCGATGGAGGGACAAGAAGACGGACAGAGCTGGACGACTTGAGTATTTTTAAACGACCCAGTATCTCCGCGTGTGGTGCGCTGGTGTGGTTACAAACAGGAGCCTACTAAAATGTGATTTTGAACACCATATCAACTTAAAATAATTTCGGAAATTAAGGACTTTACCTAGGCTTATTACGGTTCAACGCAACTGCCTGGCTTGAGATTGTAATATGCGTGATACCGATGGTATAGAGACTAATAGTTTACAATTCGAACGTCCACAGCATGTTTCCGTCACTTTGCTAAACATGTGAAGCGTATCGTGCTTTAACATATCCGACTGGATTTGGAACTGTAATTCAGATACTGTTTTCAGGGCAAACAAGACGTTTTGCGGAGGTGTGCAATTTTGACCATAGGAGATCCATATGGTCGGGTTTTAAGTGAACTCACCTTGGAACTAACATATGCTTAATCAGAATTGACAGTGGGGAAATGTAAACATTTTGGGCACCAACTCATCAGTCTGGAATTGTTACAACCACTGTTCCTTTCTATTTTACTTTTCTATTCTAAAACAATAAGTACTTTATGCTATATTAACTTTCCTGATATCAACATGTATATTTTTCACTTGAGGATTGCCATTTTACTCTGGTGCCAACTTGTTATTGCTGCATCCAGTTTGGATATCGGAGCATATGATATAGAGAGGGGCAGACCTGCAAAATGTGAACCCATCACCATACCCATGTGCCAGGGCATTGGCTACAATATGACAAGAATGCCCAACTTCATGAAATACGAAAGCCAAGCAGAGGCCAGCATCAAACTGAATGAGTTTGCCCCTCTAGTGGAATACGGCTGTGACGTGCACCTGCGCTTTTTCCTCTGCTCCCTCTACGTCCCCATGTGCACTGACAAAGTGTCCACCACCATCCCTGCCTGCCGACCGATGTGTGAGCAGGCCAGGCAGAAGTGCTCTCCCATCATGGAGAAATTCAGCTTCGGCTGGCCTGACTCACTGGACTGCTCCAAGCTGCCCACTAAAAACAACCCCAACTCGCTGTGCATGGAGGCGCCTGAGAATGACACCAAGCAGGAGACCAAGAAGGGGGAGGGCATGCTACCGGTGCCCCCCAGACCCAGGGAGCCTGGCTCGGGTACCAGCGGGCGCTCGGGCAACAGCCTGGGCTCCTGCGAGAACCCAGAGAAGTTCCAGTACGTGGAGAAGAGCCAGTCGTGTGCCCCGCGCTGCTCCTCGGTGGTGGACGTGTTCTGGTCACGGCAGGACAAGGACTTTGCCTTCATCTGGATGGCGGTGTGGTCCACACTCTGCTTCATCTCCACCGCCTTCACTGTCCTCACCTTCCTGCTGGACCCGCAGCGCTTTCAGTACCCGGAGCGGCCCATCATCTTCCTCTCCATGTGTTACAACGTCTACTCGGTGGCCTTCGTCATCCGCTCGGTGGCCGGGGCCGAGAACATCGCCTGTGACCGGGAGAATGGCGAGCTCTACATCATCCAGGAGGGGCTGGAGTCTACGGGCTGCACCATCGTCTTCCTCATCCTCTACTACTTTGGTATGGCTTCATCTATCTGGTGGGTCATCCTCACACTCACCTGGTTCCTGGCCGCTGGCAAGAAGTGGGGCCACGAGGCCATCGAGGCCCACAGCAGCTACTTCCACATGGCCGCCTGGGGCATCCCAGCCATGAAGACAATCGTCATCCTAACTATGAGGAAGGTGGCAGGGGACGAGCTGACGGGGCTGTGTTATGTGGGCAGCATGGACGTTAACGCACTGACCGGCTTCGTGCTCATCCCTCTGTCCTGCTACCTGGTCATTGGCACCTCTTTCATCCTCACGGGCTTCGTGGCGCTCTTCCACATCCGGAAGATAATGAAGACGGGCGGCACCAACACAGAGAAGCTGGAGAAACTCATGGTGAAGATCGGTGTGTTCTCCATCCTGTACACGGTGCCCGCCACCTGCGTCATCATCTGCTACTTCTACGAGAGGCTCAACATGGGGTACTGGAAGTTCCAGGCGCTGGAGAACAAGTGTGTGTCGTTCCCCGGGCGCCGGCATGAGGACTGCTCCCTGGAGGAGTCGGTGCCCACCGTGGCAGTGTTCATGCTGAAGATCTTCATGTCTCTGGTGGTGGGCATCACCAGCGGTGTGTGGGTTTGGAGCTCCAAGACCCTGCAGACCTGGCAGGGCCTGTGCAACAGGAAGCTATCGGTGCGGACTAGCAGGAAGCCCTGTGGCAGCGTCAGCTGCAGCACCTCCCACTGTCACTACAAGTCCCCAGCCGTGGTGCTCCACATGGCCAAAACAGACTCTTACCTAGAGAGCCCAACACACATCTGACATTTCAAGTGACATCTCTCACAGTGTCTTGTGTTGACAATGCCAAAGGATGCTATTTTGTTATACGATCATTTGAAAAGCTCAGGTTGGATTGCATCTAATGCTCGATTAGTAGCAATACCTGAACGTAACAGTGGTTGTGCTTTCGTTTGGTGACAGATGATCCACATTGCTTTCAGTTAAACCACACAGTTCGGAGCACATGCAGAATCAGATATGCTTCTAAAGGAAACATTTCTTGTATTGTATGCCATAGAGTTAGTTGGTTGTTTCTGGTTAACCAACTGAACATGAATGCAAAATAGACCTTGCATGGATGTATCAACATTTGGTTTAGTGTTCTCTCCCCGTAAATGTATTTATTGTGTTGTATATTTAATTGCAAGTTCTTTATGGTTTTTCCGAAGGTTTTGTATATTGTATATAAAAGCACATGTACTTATGAGTTATAAATATAGGGCCTGTTGAGATATATAAGTGCCTTTGCAAATGCATATTTTTCAAAACAATGGACATTAATAAAACATATTTATATATTTTCAATGATGACTTTACTCTTCATTACTTTACAATGCATGTCAAATTAAGTGTAGTGGTTATTAACATAAGCAAAGCAGAGACATCCTACAATAGCCCTATGTTTTGGTTTAAGAAAATATTCATTTGTATCTGAAACATTTTGCTACAGCGCCTCTTCAAATTGACAATGGTCATTAACTTGATGCAAGAATATATTGTATAAATTAAATAGACATCATTAGTTTCGGTGACATTTTTAAAAGTATTCATTTTAGTTTCTTTTTCATTAGACTGATTACCTTGTGGACCCACCTACAGTATGAAGCTCTCACTGGCAAAACTAGTCATATTTTCCCAAGTGACATCAGCTGTTAGTTGTATATGCCCTTTCAAGTATAACTGTAATCGCATTGCATCAGTGTTCTGTCACATTTGAGGAATTCAAACTGCTTGAGTAAACTGCAAACAAAAAGCTGCTTGTTCCACGCAGTTGAGCCTCGCGCCAAATTTCTGGTTGGTTGACAAAAGTGTTAATATTTTTCTAAACTGCAGCCTCAGTTGAGGTGGAAAACGGTCAGGGCCTCCAGGCCGCTGCCTGCCCGTGTTTGTGAAGCTATGCTGAACTTTCTGTTTTCCATTCAAACATCAGCTCCAGCAATAATAACTTACATGGGGTGACAGCATTCCATGGTGAGAGAAAGAGAGAGACAGAGTTTTAATAATGAGTCATGACACTGCCTTTAAGAAAAAAAATCTCTGTGTTTCCCAAATATAACACAGGCAATCAAAATGTCAGGCTTTTCATAAGTTCAGTCTCTCCAAAGCTAAAGCCTACATGACTTTATCCCTTTTGAATAGGTCTATCATATTTCTGCTACTGTGTTGTAGAACTATTTTACACCATTTCATATTAGGCCTTTAACAATGCTGATATTTAGATTTTGGGCTGGTCCTGCCCACCAGCCTATCCTTCCATTTTTTTATCCCCTCTTCCCAGTTGCTGGTGCCTGCCTCCTGCCTGTGCAGACATTGTCCATAGCTTGGCAGCACATCTCCCCCTGGAGCTGAAACCACTGTTACATTTCTCCATAAAAAGCTGTGTTTGTCTTGGAGCTGCGCGCTGGGACCCCGCTGTGGTGCGTAAACCACATGTACCAGTCACAATAAAGCGCAATTAATGTGCTCCAGCTTTCAAGTTTATACATGGGCGACATGCATAAACACTTGGTTCTCATAACAGTAACAGTCTGCTCTGCATCAGCCATTGCAACTGATAAATCCCCTTGCTAAAGCCCCCTGCTCCTGGTAAGATGGTAAACTGGTTTTTAAGCCTTTATTTGAATTGGAATAAAAGGGGAAAGCAAAAGATCTGAATTATGTAAGAATTCATGTGATTCAAATTCACAGCAAATTGCTAACAAGAATTGACAATGACATTGTAATTCACATACTCTATATGGAGTCTTTCAAATGTTAAATAAGACATTTGAGAAATGGCATTTGGTAATGTTTAAACTACCTCCCCAGACATAAAGTCAAATTCTCAGACCATGAATGTGGAATTGCTCTTTCCGAGGATTTGTCAAGTCAAACGTGGGTGGTTCTTAACAGCAGTCTTTATTCAACCAATCAAAACTACTGAAATGTGCCACATTCACTACGTTTTAGGCATATCTTAGCCAAATCTTTCACAAAGACAGAAACCCTTTGGGAGACACCACTGTAATAGAGATTCCTAATGGCATTGTAGGAGAGCGGACAATATAGAGTATCTGTGTAATTGTGTGCACTCTGAAAGGAAACGGCTATGTTAGCTCATACATTTGATTAAAGGAGATAATTAAAGCATCAGGGCTTCTCCCCTCTCTTAAAAAAAACACTAGAAGAATAGAGAAAGGGAGGTAAAAAGAGCTCCTCATTACCCCCCACCCCCAGGCAGTATCCCTTTCCTGCGCTTGTTTTGATGTGGAAATGAGTCTATTGAAAAGCTGCAGCCCCTCAGAAAGGGTGTCCCCTCGAAATGTGTCCCCCTGAGCCTTCTGTGCCACTGGCTCAGCCATGTCCCACCTGCTGAGCTGAGCACCCCTTGTGTTACTTGTATCCGCCAACACACAATGCACCAAGACTCAGGTTTTTGAAGTATGCTGTAACATTGAACATCTCTTTAAACTTAGATTAGATGAGTGGTGTAGTGAAGCATAGACTATAGTTCCTCTACGGACTGATTACTGAATCATTGTAACCCACCTTTCAAACAAAACAGTTACTACCTTCATCATTAATTTTGTTAGTGTAATAGACTGTTGCTGTGGCTTGGACATTCTGATTTCCTATGCCACCCCTTATTGTTATTAGATATCACATTCGGGCTAGTCTCGCGTTGCCATACCTCCAAAATCACATCATTGTCACGCCTTAGGGAAGCCTGGTTCTCGTCGAGGCTACATTCAGGCCAACAACTGTCTTTTATACTCTAATGTCGCAGAGTATTTGATGTCAGACTTCTGTGTTTATTTCACTGGGGTATCTAATCCTCATTTACACTGAACAACAAAATAAACGCAACATGTAAAGTGTTGGTCCCATGTTTCATGAGCTGAAATAAAAGATCCCAGAAATTTTCCATACGCACAAAAAGCTTATTTCTCTCAAATGTTGTGCACAAATTTGTTTACATCCCCGATAGTAAGCATTTTTTCTTTGCCAAGATAATCCAGCCACCTGACAGGTGTGGCATATCAAGAAGCTGATTGATTATCCAGCATGATCATTTTCAGAAGATATCCTCCTCGCAATCTCCAAAATAAAACAGCCACAGAACAACTTTGTTTGGCCGTCGTAAAGGACCATTCGCCGAAACTGAAGAAATATAGCTAGCTAACGACCTCCTTTTTCATGTGAAAAAAAAAAACGGTGGACAGAGACTTGCTAGCTACGTTAGCTAGATAGCTGGGATTTTCTACAAGGAATCTGCCTCCCAAAAAAAGCTTCTCCCAAGTGGTTGTTCAACCTACTCCTGTTGCCTGCTGCACTGCTGCTTGGATTCCACCTGGCGATCACACTGTTGGGGAACACATGCACTGTTGGGGCAGGTGACTCTGAACTTACAATGGCTAGCCCCAAGTCATTATATTTTTTTCTTGTGCATTATGCTATTTGACTCATGACTACTGCATGCTTTGTTGACTATGAACATGCTTGTTTACCCGACCGTGGGGCAGACTATGTTTGTTCCCACACTCTGGACTCTGACTCTCTGGTTACACAGACTTTCCCATCCTATTCTAACCACCTCTCGCTGGCTTTGTATTCATGTTACCTGATGAAATTGCTGTACAATATGATGTTGTTGCCATCTGATGCACATTCAAATGTCATAAAAAATCAACACTGCAGAGCTCTTCCTGTCCTCTGCCGGGCCCTGATTGTATTACTGCTGATGATATCTGGACATGTGCCTGTACACCCAGGCCCATCTACTGTTGCTAGCCACAATTCTGACTGGTACTGCTTCACTGCTTCATCTGCTTCACTGATTCCTGCTCTTGTAAAAGCCTGGGTTTTCTGCACGTTAACACTAGAAGCTTATTAAATTGAAAGTGTGGGTTCACAGCTCCAATCCAGACGTGTTGGTCATTACTGAGACGTGGTTAAGAGAGTGTTTTGATCACTGCTGTTAACCTTTCTGGTTCTAACTTTTTTCGGCAAGACAGATCTTTCAAAGGTGGTGGAATGGCAATCTTCACCAAGGAACACCTTCAGTGCTCGGTTATCTCCACCAAGTCTCTCCACCATCAGCACCAGCCTGTACCCTAACTACCCTAAGCTCTTCTCCTGGCCCCTTACACTAAGTCTGAATTTGTCCTGCTAGGTGACATAAACTGGGACAAGCTTAAACCACCTGAACAAGTCCTAAAGCAATGGGACTCCCTAAATCTTTCTCAGATTATTACCAATCCCACAAGGTATGACTCCAAACACCCAGAAAAGGCTACTTTCCTTGATGTTATACTAACAAATAATCCTGATATGTATCAGTCTGGTGTTTTCTGTAATGGCCTTAGTGATTACTGTGTTTGTAATGGCTGCTCAGTGAAGCGACCTGTCCTGATTTGTCATAGACGCTTGCTAAAAAGCTTTAATGAGCAAGCCTTACTCCACCTCAAGAATTCCATTTGGCGAAAGGCTTGGCACATGCATACTCAGGCTGACTGGCTCTCGTTTAGGCAAATGAGAAATAAGTGCACTCAGGCTATCCAGAAGGCCAAAGTTAGTTACTTTAAGGAGCAGTTCTCTCTCTGTAGGTCTAACCCCAAGAGGTTCTGGAATAAGGTTAAAGACCTGGAGAATAAACCCTCCTCCTCACAGCTGCCCATGTCCCTTAATGTTGATGATGTGATTGTTACTGACAAGGAGCACATGGCTGAGCTCTTTAATCACCACTTCATTAAGTCAGGATTCCTATTTGACTCAGCCATGCCTCCTTGCCCATCCAACATTTCCTCATCTCCCACCCCTTCTAATGCGACTAGCCCCGATGCTCCTCCCTCTTTTTCCCCTTCCCAGCTACAAAGTTTCTCCCTATGGGCAGTCGGTAAGTCCTAGGTGCTAAAGGAGCTCCTTAAACTTGACCCCAATAAAACAATCTGGGTCAGATGGTTTAGACCCTTGCAGCCCCTATCATTGCCAAGCCTATCGCTGACCTTTTTAACCTGTCTCTCCTCTCTGGGGAGGTTCCCATTGCTTGGAAGGCAGCCACGGTGCGTCCTTCATTTAAAGGGGGAGATAAAGCTGATCCTAACTTATAGGCCTATTTCTATTTTGCCCTGTTTATCAAAAGTGTTGGGAAAAACTTGTCAATATTCAACTGCCTGGTTTTCTTGATGTCTATAGTATTCTCTCTGGTATGCAATCTGGTTTCCGCTCAGGTTATGTATGTGTCACTGCAACCTTAAAGGTCCGAAATGATGCCACCATTGCCCTTGATTCTAACCAATGTTGTGCTGCTATTTTTATTGACTTGGCCAAAGCTTTTGATACGGTAGACCATTCCATTCTTGTGGGCCGGCTAAGGAGTATTGGTGTCTCTGAGGGGTCTTTGGCCTGGTTTGCTTTCTACATCTCTCAAAGAGTACAGTGTATAGTCAGAACATCTGCTGTCTCAGCCACTGCCTGTCACTAAGGGAGACCCCAAGGCTTGATCCTAGGCCCCACGCTCTTCTCAATTTACACCAACAACATAGCTCAGGCAATAGGAAGCGCTGTCATCCATTTATATGCAGATGATACGGTCTTATACTCAGCTTGCCCCTCCCTGGATTTTGTGTTAAACGCTCTACAACAAAGCTTTCTTATTGTCCAACAAGCTTTCTCTGCCGTTAGCCTTGTTCTGAACACCTCCAAAACAAAGGTCATGTGGTTTGGTAAGAAGAATGCCCCTCTCCCCACCGGTGTGATTAGTACCTCTGAGGGTTTAGATCTTGAGGTAGTCACCTCATACAAGTACTTAGGAGTATGGCTAGACGGTACACTGTCCTTCTCTCAGCACATATCAAAGCTGCAGGCTAAGGTTAAATCTAGACTTGGTTTCCTCTATCGTAATCGCTCCTCTTTCACTCCCAGCTACCAAACCCTGATTCAGATGACATCCTACCTATGCTAGATTATGGAGATGTAATTTATAGATCGGCAGGTAATGGTGCTCTCAAGTTGCTAGATGTTCTTTTCCATTTGGCCATCAGATTTGCCACCAATGCTCCTTATAGGAAACATTACTGCACTCTACACTCCTTAGTAAACTGGTCATCTCTGTATACCCGTCGCAAGACCCACTGGTTGATGCTTATTTATAAAACCCTCTTAGGGCTCACTCCCCCCTATCTGAGATACCTACTGCAGCCCTCATCCTGGACAACAAACACAATTGCATTTTATCAATGGCAATTTGAATGCACAAAGATACCGTGATGAGATCCTGAGGCCCATTGTCCTGCCATTCATCCGCCACCATCGCCTCATGTTTCAGCATGATAATGCACGGCCCCAAGTTGCAAGGATCTGTACATAATTCCTGGAAGCTGAAAATATCCCAATTTTTCCATGGCCTGCATACTCACCAGACATATCACCAATTGAGCATGTTTGGGATGCTCTGGATTGACATATACGACAGCATCTTCCAGTTCCTGCCAATATCCAGCAACTTCGCATAGACATTGAAGAGGAGTGGGACAACATTCCACAGGCCACAATAAACAGCCTGATCAACTCTATGCGAAGGTGTGTCACGCTGCATGAGGCAAATGGTGGTCACACCAGATACAGACTGGTTTTCTGATCCACAACTACCTTTTTTTTAAGGTATCTGTGACCAACAGATGCATATCTATATTCTCAGTCATGTAAAATCCATAGATTAGGGTCAAATGAATGTATTTCAATTGACTGATTTCCTTATATGAACTGTCACTCAGTAAAATATTTGAAATTGTTGCATGTTGCGTTCATATTTTTGTTCAGTATACATTTTGCCTTTGTTTTATTTTTACCTGCTGTTTGAAGTGTTTCGTCTCCAGCAGAAGGTGGATCAGATTGACATTGATTGTATCACATACACACTCACAGGTGGAGTCATTGGACCTGTACATGTAAAGTTGAAGTCGGAAGTTTACATACACCTTAGCCAAATACATTTAAACTCAGTTTTTCACAATTCCTGACATTTAATCCTAGTAAATTGTTCATTTGGAAGACCCATTTGCGACCAAGCTTTAACTTCCTGACTGATGTCTTGAGGTGTTGCTTCAATATGTCCACATCATTTTCCTGCCTCATGATGCCATCTATTTTGTGAAGTGCACAAGTAGAACTGTTTGGCCATAATGACCATTGTTATGTTAGGAGGAAAAAGGGGGAGGCTTGCAAGCCGAAGAACACCATCCCAACCATGAAGCACGGGGGTGGCAGCATCATGTTGTGGGGGTGCTTTGCTGCAGGAGGGACTGGTGCACTTCACAAAATAGATGGCATCATGAGGCAGGAAAATGATGTGGATATATTGAAGCAACATCTCAAGACATAAGTCAGGAAGTTAAAGCTTGGTCGCAAATGGGTCTTCCAAATGGACAATGACCCCAAGCATACTTCCAAGTTGTGGCAAAATGGCTTAAGGACAACAAAGTCAAGGTATTGGAGTGGCCATCACAAAGCGCTGACCTCAATCTTATAGAAAATGTGTGGGCTTAACTGAAAAAGCGTGTGCAAGCAAGGGGGCCTACAAACCTGACTCAGTTACATGAGGAATGGGCCAAAATTCACCCAACTTATTGTGGGAAGCTTGTGGAAGGCTACCCAAAACGTTTGACCCAAGTTAAACAATTTAAAGGCAATGCTACCAAATACTAATTGGGTGTATGTAAACTTTTGACCCACTGAGAATGTGATGAAAGAAGTAAAATATTAAATAAATCATTCTCTCTACTATTATTCTGACATTTCACATTCTTAAAATAAAGTGGTGATCCTAACTGTCCTAAGACAGGGAATTTTTACTAGGATTAAATGTCAGGAATTGTAAATGTATTTGGCTAAGGTGTATGTAAACTTCCGACTTCAACTGTATTGGTAGATGGATTAAAAACATTGAACATCCCTTTGAGCACGGTGAAGTTATTAATTACAATTGGAGGTATATCAAAACACCCAGTCACTACAAAGATACAGGCATCCTTTCTAACTCAGTTGCTGGAAAGAAAGGAAACCGCTCAGGGATTTCACCATGAGGCCAATGGTGACTTTAAAACAGTTACAGAGTTTAATGGCTGTTATAGGAGAAAACTGAGGATGATCAGCAACAATGTAGTTACTACAAGATACTCATCTAATTAACAGAGTTAAAAGAAGGAAGACTGTACAGAATCAAAATATTCCAAAACATGCATCCGTTTTGCAACAAGGCATTAAAGTAATACTGCAAAAAATGTGGCTAAGCAATTTACTTTTTGTCCTGAATACACAGTGTTATGTTTGGGGCAAATCTGTATATATCCTCGTTATTGTTATGTAAATTTCTTGTGTTAATTTTAGATTGTATTTTTATTTCTTTTTTAACTTTAGTTTATGTAGTAAATATTTTCTTCACTCTATTTCTTGAACTGTCTTGTTGGTAAAGGGCTTGTAAGTAAGCATTTCACAGTAAGGTCTACACCTGTTGTATTCGTCGCATGTGTCAAATAAAATTTGATTTGATTTGATATCAATGTCTGTTTTTATGTATGCAGTTCTCTTCATGTAGTGTATCATTTCTCACTTTCTATGTTTAGCCTTTGAAATAGGCGACCCTGTGAGCAAACACTGTTGTCCTTCAACAGCGCTAGATAACACCCTCGTATCCATTTTTCTGTTTGTCCTCCCAGAAGTCGGACCAAATAAAACAAACAGAATTTATTCAGGAATGGGCTAACCAAGGAGCACACATACAGTATTTAAGGAATCAACAAACTGAAACTTATTTGGGATAAAGACTGAATTCTCACTGAGTTTGTTTTGGGTTGGCCCCAAACAGTCTTTTTTAACTCACTTGCATTGCTGAGTTGGCCTACGTATTAATAGACAGTTATTGTATTCGTGCCCCTCTTGGCATTCTCCCCTCTTGGTGTGCAAAATGACATTCTCATTGTAAGATATGTTTTAGATTTAGGGAGAGTTGGATTTCACCAACGAGTTGTGCAATGTTTAACTCAGGTATTATACTGTACTATATAGTACAGTGCTATGTACAATGGTCACTGTGTAGGCATAGACTTAGGAGACCTAATGAGTGGACTGATCACTGACATGAAGTGCTCAGTTGAGAGCCTGTTAGACAAGAAAGCCTACTGCCACTGGCCCTCCAAGTCTAGGAATGATGGCTGTAGATCCATTAGATACCATACAAGTTAGGTCTGCACCTGTTGAGTGACGTAGGAGGATGTCATATATAATTGCCATAGAGTTCAGATATATCCAAGGTTGTGTCCAGTGGCTCCTCTTAGAAAGGTACTTTGTGCTCGTGGCAGCTGCCACTGGGATGTTGTTTGTGCAAATTACGACCAATTTCAGATCCTGTAGGGGCCGAGACAAACATTGGGCTTGAGGCTGCGCTGATAAGTTGACAGTGGTTGAGAGGCATGTATTATTTAGGCAACCCTCAAACCCCAGAGACATCGGCCGCCCTTAACAAAGGGCCATTGCTCTGGCCTGGCCTGAGATGGGTAGCACAGAGTGGGCTTTGTACTGGGAGGGAGAAAGAGGGAGAGTGAGAAAGAGGTCCACCCGGGGAGTGAAAACCTTGAAGCTGCCAGGTCTGGCCCCTGCCCCCACTTCACTCTTTAATTACTGGGCACGTCAATGCAGGGGTGACATGTTATAAAGGCCAGACAACAGGCCGCTGATTATTACACATATGAATCTGGCTCTGGTACACACAACACACCACACCCAGAAATGCATACACAACCTTTGTAAAAACAGGGTTACAATTTACAGGAGCTATTGTCCATTTGGAGTTGAAGTATCACAATACAGAAGAAAGTATCAGAAACCTATCAGCAGTCGATAACCTAACCGTGAGCCATGGGTCTTTCCCATCTTAGACAGGAGCCAAAAAAGGTCCTCTGTCAATATATTATAGACCCTAGCAACAGCATGGAAATCTCCAACCTCATTAGAGACCATATTATTCGGTGTGTTATGTCTGGGCCTGTGTACACAAAAACACAGAACCTTGTGTCAGTGTTACTCTTATTAGTGAGTCCAGACCCACCGGTGTTGTAGTAAAAAAAAAAAATAATCCTGCTAGGCCATATGTAGCCCATTAGCCCTGCTCACGCAAAAGTGGGACCGGTTCCGCTGGCACCCAGCGTGGCATCCCCTCGAGCGCCAGGCCAGATGATGAGTCGGAGGTATGATTGTTTAAAGTGCTAACAATGTCTCGTGTGGTTTTAACTGCCCACCGCTTGGCCAGACAACTGGTTGGCTGGCATCGGTTCCAGGAAGAGGCACGTAAGGGAAATTATGGTGTCTGAACGTTAGAGCGGAAGCCATTTTGTGAGAGTTCGCCGCGGTGAGATTTTCCACGGTTAGAGAGTAATGGGGCAGGTGATTAAATTGTGGATGATGTTGAGGTGTACTCATTATCTATATTTTGTAATGTAACAGTTTCAGGGTGCTGGCTGAAAAATAGGTCCTTGAGTGTGAAAGTGGTCATAGTCAGTCTAATGTTGAGTGAGGATAAATTCCAGTGAGGTGCCAGTTAACCGTTCTATAACTAGCGAGCTAATTGGTTTGTGGGAAAAAATATCCCCTTTTCCCTACAAAAGTAAGCGAAACTATCAAGTACCATTTCTAAAACAGTTAATAATGTGCATTTAAAGCTGGAATTGGTACTTGGTAAAACTGCACGTCTGTTTGGGATATTACAACAACTTAGACGTTACTGCAATCAACGAACACAGTTTTTTCCCCTTTGACATCATTGCTCACGTGATAGAACACCAGCATATTTCCTACGATTATTAGTATTTTTTTCATGCTGTCAGACGCTCCTTGCATCCGTTTCATCAACAAAACAACAACAATAACAAAGGCGCTGGGGCGAGCAGTGGTGCTGTTTCACAAAATCCTGTTACTACTGCCTATTTAAGTTCCCTGTACTTTATAGGGACCACAGTCAAAACTAAAGTAGTAGTATTTTCTCAGTCAATCATTTGTTGTACAAAGTTTAGAACACATTTTATGGCTGTTTAATTAGATCCAGACCTGTGTTTCTTGCTTCCTGCCCTTGTGATACTGTGGGAAAGGAGGGAGGTTACAGGGGGAATACATTGACTAGAGCCGTTAATAGAGCGTTCTATTAAACATTTACAAATGCATCAAAAATTGGAACAGAAACAAGATGTCTGACGAACAGGCTTTTGCACATTCGAGTCGAGTATTTTACTTTAACGCATAATCTGAAGTTACACTTGCGTTTGTGTATTGTAACATACACCTCCGTTTTCTCTACAAACACCGCGTCAATATAAAACCAATAATGCTCAGGCAGAGAAAACATGGGATGAAAATGAAAAGACAGAATGAAATTGACGCCGCCTGGCTGGGACTGGGAATGAGAAAGGGGTTTTTGTTTCCCCGCAGCGGAGGGTAGAGTCGTGGGCAGAAAACGAGGGCCCCGGGGCCTTAACATAAGGGGCCACACCAGAGATGCTGATGGTGTGAAAAACTCTCCCTTGTTTTTGTTTGCGTTTCTTTTCCTTCTAGCGCTCGCTTCCCTCCATCTGGAGCACCTTGGGTGATAGAAAGTGGCTATTGTTTTCATCTGGAGCACCTTGGGTGATAGAAAGTGGCTATTGTTTTCATCTGGAGCACCTTGGGTGATAGAAAGTGGCTATTGTTTTCCTTGCCCAACCCCTTGGCTCACCGCGGTCCACTCATCACTATTACAACGCAGCTTGTGGAGACAGCAGCTCCGACACTGGCCAAACCCACATGACATCTGTGGTCCGTCATTCTGCTTCCCCAAGACATTGAGAAACGTTCTATGGACAAGCTCAGCATCTTAACTTTGTTTGGATCTGAAACCCCTAAAATCAGTCTTTATGGTGCTGTGTTATCGACCTGGATTTGCTCAACCAGACGGTATGACAGCATACTGTAAATCATAGACTTAGCAATCAAAACAAAACTAAGTGACTTTTATTTTATTCAAATGTCGTTTTCAGTTCATATGAATCAGTATGGTCACAGACAGGTGTGCTATAATCAGCATCTGACTTTGGATAACTTCATGCCATCTCACTTTTGTAATTATTTGTATAAAAAGTCTCTGGATTCGCACATTAAAGTATTAATATACTGTGTGCAAAGGAAACCAGCCCTCACAGGCACCAAAAGGGCCCATCAGGAAGCATCACGTTTAACTGGAAGAATTCAGTGCTGCTCTGATTCTCCCAGACCCAATATCAGTTCCCATAAATAGACGACCACCTCACCATGTCTGCACATCACGTACATCCATACCTGTCTGACATACAGCCTGTACAGCAGAAACAAACCGCAACGAGACCATATCAGACACGAGAGCCAATCACATTGTCTGGAACCCAAACAATCCCAAACCTGGGGTATGCGCCAAAATTTGTGGCTTCTCCTGCTTGCTCTGGCAGGCCTGTGAAGGCCGTTCGCTCAGCCCAGGAGCTATTCTTACAATGCCTCTCTCCCATCTGTGCTGCATTACCAGGCCTGATGCTCTGCCCGCCACTCAAAGGAGCCTATATGGATCTGTGTGACTGCGAGCTGCTCCCTCTCAGACTGTTTCCCATTAAGATCTCTATTGCCATCGAGGTTCTCTGTTGCATAGTTATGGACTCACACCTCCCCGAAAAACCTGCCTTCCATTTACCTCCACTGACATAGCATGTTTTCTTTTCTAGAAACTGCAACGGTGAGTTGATTGAAGGCGGTGGGGTGTTATGATGTGACTTCGGCGAGGGAACTTTTTCCCCTCCGTTTCCTGTTATCGAATCGTACTGAAAGCCCAACAGTCACCTCGATGTTATGAGAGAGACGTTGTCGGTTGGGATTAGTAGTTTGTCAGAGAAGTCAGTCAGGAATAGTCTCCTTCTCTCTTTTGGCCTGAGGTACATTTGGTGTCCTGCACTCTGAGGCTTGTTTTGCCTCAAATGAGAGGGTACGTTATGATGCGGCTTATACAATCCCATTACAACGCCAAACCCACTTCTAGGCCAGTTAATCATACATACTGTAAACGTGCACGTCTGTAAGTTGACACAAGCTTTTGTATGAGTGTGCTCTAATCATTGAGTAAGTATGTCTGACTAAGACAGTGAGTGTGTTCATGTGCCTACAGGGTATGTGTGACTGTGTTTATGTGCGTGTACTGTACAATATGTGTTTACAGTAAATGAATACATTTACTGTTCCTTTGTATTTGCACAAATAGCAGAAGGGAAAAGTATGTAACCAGTCTAGTCCAAGCCTTGCTGGCAGCCGTGCATGCCGGTGGAGGGACAAAGGGAGAGAGGTGATAGGACTCTCTCCCAGGTGTTGGCTCCAGGAAGAGACCAGCCAAGAGGATGTGGTTTCCCCTCCACTCCAGCCTGGCTCACCAAGAATGCTGAGTTATTGGGAAAAACGGGACAAGGAAAAGATACAGCACATACCGACCAGGGCAGCAATATTTAGTGTTTTACCAGCTTAATTAGGCATACATGGTCTCAGCATATTCTGTAAAGCTGCTTTCAGGCGCTTTATACTGTTCTGCAGTCAGTTTATAACTTGTGTTTATCACAACTTTACGGCTGTTTGTTATGGCTGACAATCCTGAATCATTTAAGCCAAAGCATTAGGAAAACTGAGGTGGTCAAGTGTCAGCAAGAATCTTTGATAATGATAAAAACCGTGGTTTAATATGAGCTGAGCTTGAATCTAAACTTGCCTGACGACTCAAACTGAATTCTTCGCCTGCTCTGTGTTCGCTACATACTTCAGTCTGAGACTGCCGTCGTTGAAGTTGTTTGTGGTGATGTCAAAATGAGGGGTGTTGTACAAAATAAGCTATCGTACACAACGGATCCAATCTTTACTTTTCGTACTCTAAAATGAGTTCTTTGGCCAAACTGCGTGTAACTTTGCAGTCAATGTAGCGCTCCCCGCTCACAGCCCTGTTGTTTCACCCTTGACCGGATGACCTCATTAAGTCAGGTATCAGTTTGTTGATGCCGTCGGTGACCATAGACCAGACTCCGTTAATATGAGATGTCCCTCTCCGCTGCTATTTGACCTTCAACCTGCATGCTTGGACTCTTTCCAGACTATGATCCAACTGCAGTAGGCCCCCTAGACCCCTAAGCATCCCCGCTCGCATTTCTACACAAAACAACCATCTCAATGTCAATACACACACCACCTCTCCACCCTCACCCTCTGCCCCCCACCCTGTATCAGTTCCACACAACAACTTCAGCTTTACAATGTGGGAGAGAGTACAATGTTTCCACTTGAGCCCCCTCTGCTTTATTGCATTACCCATAATCCCGCTCGCACGCTACTGTGGCGAGGGCTACTCAGAGTTGAGTTTCCCCAGAGTTGGCACACAAGGCGGGCTCTCGCAGAGGTCCCCCCTGTCCTACAGTGAGAGGATGGGAGCAAATGGCACGTCTCTTGGCAGTGGAACACAGAGCCTTGGAGGGCAGCAGTCTCGCCTCTGGCATTCTGCTCTTTTAGCACCACTGCGGATGGTGGCGGCTGAGGGAAGAGGGGGACATTGGTCTAGGCTGGGAGGTGGACATCTCACATCTCTTGCCTGATTTTGGTTCCTGTGCTAATGAAGAACGGCAAGTTGGCTCAAGAAGAAAATATGTCTAGAACGGGAATTTTGCTAAAGACTTGCACCCAGAAACTATCACATCCCCTTCTCATTGGAAGTGCCATGCAGTGTAAGTTTAGAACATATGCTAATGCTAACGCGAGTTCCTCACTGTTTATGACGTGTGAGCATGTGTTGGGCCCCAGCAGGCGCGGCCCTGGGGCCTTGGGGACCAGTCAAGAGGTTTGTGGTGGTAGCCCGACCCCCGGCCACTTGCCTCAACACACACTCCCCGCCACCGACCCCAAGGAGATTACAAGCACACCCAGCGGGCAATAAAACGGGTTGGCGCCAGAGCCGGGGCCTGCAGTTTCACGTTATCGCATCTGTCAGCAGGAAACAGAGCTGGATTAAGGGGACGGGGCTGGGGGGGGTTAAGGCGGCGATGTCTTTTTTGTTTCTCTGTCATGAACCCCCCGTCAGCTGTCACTGTTAAAGCAACTATTAATCCCCAAGTAGAGGCAGAGGAGGCCCTGAGGTCTTAATATCACCTCTTTATGAAGCCTTGATTGATATGTTAGGTTGATACGCTGAGGTGCTGTTGGCCCACAGTTGTGTGAGCCATATCGATTTTAGTGGCAACTTATAGCTTGGAGGAAACTGTTTTAATACCCCCTCTAAAACTTGGCCATCCCAAATTTGTTTTGCGGTCCTCGAAGTTGATAACATGGAAATCAAGTTTTGGGTACTGGACTTTCGGCATGGTTTAAAATCGTGTTAGCTGCTACATCATCACATATCATCAATATGACAACAAAACAGAATTCATGTTTGTTTAGAGAGCAATCATTCAAGCTGCACTGCCTTTCTCAGTGGATGTTCTTTTGCCTCCTACAGTCACTGCGGGAGCTTTTTCGCTCTTCATCTGCCACAATGGATGGCGTGTGTGTGTGTGCATGTGTGTGAGAGAGAGAGCAGAGGCCGGCTTTGCGTGGTGTGCATATACATAATGGGACACACACATAATGCGACCAGCTTCCTGTTTGACCTTGTGTGACCTTTTTGATGTGTGTTTTGACATTTGTCTCACAACTCCTCTTGAGAAGTACATGTCAAAAAACATTTGAGATGCACTGCCTCTTTACTATCCCATTTATAACACTTATGCTTGATGTTAGATAAGATAAGAGCAACTATCATTGTTGTAACCTTCAAGATTTTCAGCAAAACACACACACACAGACCTACAAATCTGTCCATGGGGGGGGGGGGGGGAGTAGACTGTGACGATTGCCAGTCCCATGGTGATAAAGCAATCTGGAATCAGGAGGCTGATGCTGTTCTCTCCAGAGTCAGGAAGCAGCTAGCGCAGGAAGTGGCGGTGGTGAGATAGGGAGGCCTGTTAGGCCACAACACTGTCCCGGCCAGCTGAGGGGTGCTGAGTAAGAAGCACCAGCAGCCCATGGCTCTACCTCAGCAACAGATTCTAGGCCTCCCCGGGGAATAGCTGGGAATGCTCAGACCAGCTGTTTGGGACTAGAGCGTGGGGAGCTAATGGGGTTGGAATGGGTTTAGCACATCCCAGGAGACCCCAAAACCAGTTTAACATTTAATCAGCTGGCCATATCGTAGTAGGTAGACTGTTCCCTGCCAGTCGCTGTAGGACATTGCCTGGAGGGGGGTTGGGGGCCAGGGTGGGTGGGTGGCATTTCTGGCAGTGCCATCTCTTACAGAGCAGCCTTGTTCAGCAGACAGGCCCAGTTGTCACCAGGAAGGGAAAGCTCGGTCTGTCTCACTCTGCCTTCTTCCTCACCACATGGCCCCTCACTCAGACAGCTGCACTACTATCTGCTAACACCGAGACCCCAAGAGGGCGTAGTTAGTCCGGATGTCTTAATGTCTTTAGGTGTCGACGCAGTCAGTCCAGCCGGTAATACACTCACGTCTCCCATGGTCGACTTGTACATAAAACATCTTCCATTCAGGACGGGACACAAGTGTATTGTCGACTGGCCACATTAAATTCGAACGTAAGATGGCGAACAACGTCAAATGAATAATAGCGCCATCTTGTGGCCGTTTGGCTAATGCTCTGCCATTACCCAGCCCACAGGACAGGAGAAACGGGTTTTGAAGTCAAGTAAATCAGAACAGGACACAAATAGAGGGTATGTGATCACCTCACATTTTGTTTTTTTTACCAGCACTTGCACTTGACCCCCCCCCCCCCCTTCTAGCTCTGACTCTACTGATAGCTACGTTATTGAGGAAAGATGTTCTTTCTATGCCTGTGATATGTGGTTGTCCCCCTAGCTATCTAAGATGAATGCACTAACTGTAAGTTGCTCTTGATAAGAGCGTCTACTAAATGACTAAAATGTTAAATGTGATGTGGGCTGCCATATTGCCAGTACTGTTTATATATATTATATGGTGAAGACGTGTCATAGGATGTCATAGCAAGTTCACTTATGAACAGTTCATCTTGTATGACAAACTCTTATGTATGAAACTGTGAAACATTAAATCAAAGTGTGTATGATTACCTTTAGCAAGAGTAGCAACAATTATGCACAAATAAAGACAAAAGGTCATTTTTTTTTGTCCGTTTTATTTGAATATCTTATTTTGCAGCAGGGGAAAAACAGATGTTTCAGTTTATAGACATCAGTTTCTACCTTTAGCAACATGCATCATTTTTGGCTTTACTGTCAGCATTATCTGCAGATTAGGTTTGTTATATGGGCTACATTGTTAGAATATCAAACTCCTTTCCACACAGTTGCCCACATACAGCACACACACACACACATCACACTCACACCATGTGATTGACTGACAACTCCTCTATCTCTATTACATGTGACGAGTTGACCCAGGAGATGTCTGGAGTGGGCTGTTGGCATGTGAAGAACATAGGTGACCTAAGAGACAAATAGCGAAGATACACACCGGGGAGGGAGGGATGACGTTTCAGGCATGGCAACCAGTTAGCGCCCTCTCAGACAGAGACATAGAGCGGGATGTGTTGGGGGGGGGGGGGGGCGAAGTCAGGCAATGGGATGAGGGCATTGACTGGCAGTGGGCCGCCACTAATCTAATCCCCCCCATGTTGGCAGACATACAGCCCCACTCACACCATCACACACATTAGTAGGCTTGTAGGCCTCTGGGACTCAATAGTGTGTGTGTGTGTGTGTGTGTGTGTGTGTGTGTGTGTGTGTGTGTGTGTGTGTGTGTGTGTGTGTGTGTGTGTGTGTGTGTGTGTGTGTGTGTGTGTGTGTGTGTGTGTGTGTGTGTGTGTGTGTGTGTGTGTGTGTGTGTGTGTGTGTGTGTGTGTGTGTGTGTGTGTGTGTGTGTTGTCAAAAATAGCAGTAAGTCCCTCTCAGGGTCGCATGGAGTGAGCCAGTGTTTTACAAAGCATGGATCAAGGCTGGCCTTGGGGGCCCAGATAAAGGCAGGGGCCCTGGGGTGTCACTGAGAGAGAGGAGGTAGGCACCAGCCCTAACACTAATGTAACACACACGCACAGATACCTGACGGACACACACAGAATGTGAGAGGAGTGAGGCACCAGCACTGACACTAATGTAACACACACACACACACACACACACTTACATGCCTGGCCCCAAGCCCCTGAAACACTCTCAGCCACAAAAAGCTGTCATTATCTCTCCCGAACAAAACCCCACATCAGTAATAAAGCCATACATATTTACTCACTTGTCATTCCCAATAAGAAAATATTGCAAAAGAACGTTATACATACTGAACACATAACACATTCAGAACCGCTCTGTCTTTATGTCAGCCTGTGGCAGTCTATTAGTGTGAATGTTCCAGGGCCAGCTCCACTGTTATTTAGCTATAGTGCCGGATCTCTGGGGGTGATGAGGCCTGGTTGAAGTCATTCGATGCACGCAAGTTCCCCTGATAAGCAGGGGGGGGATGTTTGGGATGCCGACACTTCTAACGGCTGGGGGAGAGGGGGCACTAGAACTGTGGAAGTAGACATACAGACAGGAAGACAGGTTACTGATAGGGAGGGTGGCCAAACAGGGGACTAATGCACTACCTGATTGTATGTGATATAGAGACTGTAGGTGCGTTGTGGCATGGAGAGGTACAATTGTAACTTTCATATGACAAGAATGTGGTCACCTTGATCAATAAAAAAATACTGAATTTCTTTGCATGCCATTTTTGCTAATTGAGTTGAATTTCAATAAATCTCCGTATTTGACTATAAGCAGCCTTTCTCACACTGTCAGACTGAAAGTCTTGTGCTTTTGAAAGAGTCTTCTTTGGATGTTTTCAAGTGGCTGTGTTCAGTTCAATATATACAGCACAGTGTTAACAATACCTCTTCTACTGTAAAGCGATAATCAGAATGATCCAAAAATATTTTCATTATGGTGAAAATGTGTTATCCATGAAGATAACCATAGAAAACTTACTGCAGTGGATCGGGGGAGGGGCCCCCACATGGCAGCTGGGGAGAGAGGACTGTTTGTGTGTGTGTGCGCTTGTGAGTGTGTGGAAGTGGTGCCAGCTGGCTCTTTGCAGAGAGGGGACTAATTAAGTGGAGGTTGTGTTCTAGCTGACCTTGACCTCTGGGTCGTTAAACACTGGGCAGGTGTCCAGGACATAGCCGGGGTGATCACACACACACACACACACACACACACACACACACACACACACACACACACACACACACACACACGGTGTGTTTTCCCTCGGCTTGCACTGCTGCTCATTGAGGCCCATTTATGTAGAAAGTCACATTTGACTGAGAAGTTTCACTTTCACCAAACATTAATTGCAAACACAGGGCTTATTTTTCTATGATTGTGAGTTTGTGACATACTTTTTGACTATTGTTTTGGCCATTTGATTATCTAAATATAGTCCGAAAATATCCTTTGTAGTCATAATTACATTTTTGGGTTGCTTTTTGAAATGAATTGTTTTTTATAATAACCCATGCAATAATGATTTTCAATCAATGGATAATTCTCTTGGATATAGATTATTTTAAAAGGCAGTCTATGCCCATAACAAGTCTAAACACAAACCTACTTTGTACAGTATAAATTCCTCCAAACCAAGAGTGACATCTACTGGTAGGCGAGCACTGATCAGCGTATCTACGGAGAGGAGATTAATCATTGGCCATCTTCATGCGTGTATTACACCTGGCTATAAAGAGTAGCACAGCTGAATTGTAGAGACATTATAACCTGATCATTTATTGCGTGTTGAAAAAGTTCGTCGAGTTAGAATAATGCTCTCGCAATTGTATTCTCATGGTTTTCCATGCTCTTGATCTGCAGTTCCACAAACGATTCATGAAATCTACTTATATTCATTTTCGCAGGTTAGTGTTTTCCGCCATGAATGTTGTTCTGGAGGAAGCTCTGCAGTGGTCCCCAGCTGGCTCAGCCATTAAGTCATAAAATCTCATTTGAAACCTAACCTGCTACCCATAACCTTCAATTAAGACCAAAAAGCTGTTTTGTTCTCATGAATCTTGAAAATGTTGACTTTGCAGCTGGCCCATCTAGCGGAAATCGCACAGTTCTGCCTCGAGGGCAAGATACATGACAAACGTCAACTTGCTTCATTTTCTTGCCACTCATGTTGCAGGGAAATTAAGAACAAGAGAGGATTGACAGATGCGTTAGTCTTGTCACATTCTCCAAAGACTGCAGTAGCCACAGCTGGGCTGACTGGGCAGTGAGTTGCTGCAAAATAAAGCCTTCCCACAATCCCATCTGTCATTACTGGGAAATGGCTCCTCTCACAGCTGGGGACTCCCTGAAAACACCACTTCGATACAAGTGACTTTTCGTAGCAGGTTAGGAGAGCATTTTCGCTAGCTAACCCTTTTCCTAACCTTAACCTAATTTTTTTTTACCTGCTACGTTAATTATCCTAACCTGCTGCGTAAATTCTCCTAACCTGCTACAAAAAAAGTCGCAGTGTATCGATGTGGCTGGTTTTTAGCGTTTCTCCTCACAGCTGGGGACCAATGTCCCCTTTAAGCTGAGTCCCCCGACTGCAGTGCAGAATAAAAATATCACCCCACTGAGAGAAGCACGAGATTGAATTTCGCTCAACTTTCTAGAGCAGTGGT